>NC_142013.1:33956976-34263794 GCF_049901735.1 Notechis scutatus
AATGTTTTCTTATAGTTTTAGTATCAGTTATAATATTAAAATATTATTGAAGTTTCTCAAAACTTGATCCCAAGACTAATAATGTTTGATGAAATATAGATCTGAGTAAACAAATTTTAATGCACAATTTTCTAAATCCAGATTTAATCAATATATACTCTGTCATTTTGTATGGGGGAGCTGCATGTTGGCATGTCTGCAAAGCTATGTCCTGTACTCTCAAGTTTTATGTTACAGCACATGACCTTAGTAGCTTATTATCCCAGATCATCTAGTATCAAAGAAGAAACTTAAAACCAGTGCTACAAACTTTAAGATGTGCCAAAATATCTCAGCAGATTGCATGCGGCAGAGGTTTAAACCTAAAGACATATCTCATTGGAAATTTCTCTCAAATTAGATAAATAGTATGATTAGTACAGGTAGTCCTCGACTTATGACCATAATTGAGCCCAAAGTTTCATTGCTAAGTGAGGCGTTTGTTAAGTGAATTTTGCCTCATTTTACAACTTTTCTTGCCATTTTTGTTAAATGAATCCCTTAAGTCCTTAATTTTTAGTTGAAAAATGATAAAAACAAGAATCTTTTAACTTTAAACTAAGTAACGTTTTTTTCACGTACACAGACCATGGGAAGGAAAAGAAAACACATCAAACAAATAAAAATCCCATTTAATTTTGTTGGCCGAATTCACAAATATTACAGGTGTTCAGATTAAGCCCTTGATTCCATATATCACACTAACTCATCAAAATGCTATCAATTATAAATTTTAATATTCCTGCTGCTGATTTGTGTTTTAAGATTTTAAACTGTTACTATGTCATAACATTGTGCAAATCCTTAAAAAAAAAGCCCTTCTCAATTGAAATACAATGTGGCAAGGAGATCAAGAATTAATGTTAAGGTACACAGCTGTGTGTGAATTTTTTTTGTCTAGCTCAGAAAAAAGATACCTAACTATTCTATGAATTTGGGATTGCAGGCTACCTCTTCTTTAACAATTAAAATAACCAAGAAAGTTAATTCAAATTATTTTCAAATCCATTTAAAAATATGGTTCCCAACTGGTAAACTTTTTCCAGACTCATGCACTCATGTAGCTGCTTTGGGAACTGCTCTTGACGATTTCCAGATATGTACACGCACAAATTGCTTGCAGATATAGTAAGTATAGTGATATAGCAGTCATGAGACAACCATGAGCCTAAAAAAATGACATGGCTGCTTAAACCATTTGGGTTCATAAGCTTTTCTAAACGAGTTCTTTCGAAGAAATTTTTCAGCAGTAATATTTAATTATTATAATATGTCTTGAAATCTGAAGTAAACAGCCAAGATATAAATGTTTTAAATAAAAACTAAGACTGAAAAGCTAATAAGAGTTATATTATGCATTTAGAGAATAGCCAACTTTCATGAATGAAGGCTAATGTACTTGTCCCAGGATAATGTTGCAATATCGAATATGGATCAGTCATCGGGTAAAAGTAAACCATGGCCAAATCTTTTAAAAATGTTTTTACTTTGGGAAGACCATAATCAGAAGTCAAGAGGTTATGCAAGATGCCCCACATTCAATTTTTGGCATTTCTGGCCAAAAACATCAGAATAGAAAATAATGTGAAAGATTCAGGCTTTAATAGGCAAAGTCAGACTGTAAAACATTTTGAGCTGGTATAGACAGCTTATTATGTTATATTCAGTGTAATATAACTAGAATTGCATACTTATGTCCTTTAATTTGCCAACATTTCAACTTATTGTATTTCACAGAATTATAGAGTAGAAAGAGTAACTGAGGTCACCATGTCCAACTTCCAGGTTAATGTTGGAATCCAACAAAAGTTTATTTTTTAAGAAGAGTATAACCCATAACTTCAGCAGGTAATTGTTTTTACTCTTAACGTTTTAATCTTAAAGTTTGTTCTTTTAAAATTGTAGTAAACCACTATGAACTAAATGTAAAAGTGCAATTAAAAAAATACAGATTTGGAATTGACAATGACTTGGCAACTAAATAAAAAACTTTCCAGTCTTCACAGGTTTGAGTCAACAATAAATTTATACTAACATTTTAAATTCTGAACTGATTCTAAGAAAATAGGTTTTTATACACATATAAGGTTTTTATACACATATATTTCAATCTTGAGTTATTGCCACAATTTTGGTAATACTATATTTAAACAACTTTCATGAGGCACCAAAGTTGATAACACATCAGGATTCAATTCCTGGGAAAAACTGTAACTACCTTGCCATACAACAGTAGTGGGAATAATATAATGCATAAAACCCTATAAGGAACTTGTGTCTTTGTTAATCAATGCAAATTATTTAAACTGTTTATAGCAGGTCTATTTCTCATAAAGAATCCATGAACGTCTTCATGGAAACATGTACTATTAGACAGACTGGTGACCTTTTAAAAATGTTTTATAGGCTATGTTACATAGTTCTATGTATTTAGCATTTTCTACTTACACTTGTGATGTATTATGAACACTACAATTAAAGCACATGCATAAATCTATGTGTAAAATGTAATTTGCAAGGATTGAAAATGGGCCATTATACTAAGCTTATCACAAATATTGCATACATAATTTTAAGAATATCCTCCATAACAATACACATTTTTGTTCAGAAAACATACTCTCATTTCCTTTTATCTGTATTTCATAATACATGCTCTTACTGTAATAATCTACAAAATAAGTAATTCTAGTTTAAGACAGATGATATTTTAGTATGTTACTTTATCCTCCAAAGATGAATAATTTTTCAAGATTTGGTTACATAATATAATTTTATTGGGCCCTTACAACTGAGGATAATGTTTAAATTGTTGTTCATCTAGTCAAAATAATAAACCTGCTTCTTTTTCAGCAAATTTGATTACATTCATATGATTAACATTAAAACTGGATCTCAATCTGATTGCCTGAACTGAAGTTTCATTTTCAAGGAAACAGTACAACAACATATGCCAAAGTAGTATATATGAAACAAACTGCATATTAACAATTTTACAATTGAAGAACTGTATATTTAAAGTATATTTAATATTCTTTTATACTAGAATAAACATAGCTAAAGGCTGAATAAGCATGTACTATCTATAATGAACCTGAAAGCACACATTGTTTTGTTTAATCCATCAATAATTCCTGTGTACATATATTTTTGTTACAAATATAATTTACAGACTCACCACTTTATCCATTAATTTCCAAGTTTTTTCCACAGTCCTGCGATCAGCAGCTGCCTGCTTGGGGGGGCCAACTGCATCCTGAATAGCATCAATGAATCCCAGAATACGCCCTTTGCGGGGGTTTCCTCCTCGGCCACCTGGGTTCCGGCCATTGAGGGAATTGGCCATCTGGGATCTTAAATTTAGAAAAGAAAAAGAATGTAATGCTGTGATATTGTTGGTCTCTCTTGCCCAACCATAAAATATATCAACATAGATTTCACACAGTCACTCTACGGAAAAATATATGCAACCTATACTGGGAGTTTTAACTTTTGAGAGTGAAGATGAACCAGAAAAACCTGATCATCTTTATCGAGAAAGAAATTTGATCAAATATCATTATCTGTTAATAGAGCACATCTTATGGAAATATAGTTTTAAATATCATGCACATTATGTTATTTTTTTCCTTCTAGCTCTTTTTATACCTTTAAAAATGTTATCAACCCACCCCTCAGTTTTGATGCTCACTTTTCCATGTTAAAACTTACACTTTCTCACAAATAATTCTTTTCACATATGGTTCACAAGGGACAAATACATCTGTCGAATAACAAAGGTTTTAACAGCCATATTATCAACCTCCCTCCCCCACCCAGCATCTGGTAGCAGAAGGGGGATGAAAAAAACCACACAATTACATCTCTTCTCTTACACACCGTGTATATAATGGGACAAATACATTAAAAATACGTACAAGTCGGCGACTATACGCGATACTTGTCTGTGGGTACCGTTATAGTTTTTAAAAGTACCGAGAAAAGAAAATAAATTCCAGAATGGAAAGGGAAAGTTGCTTTTTTGTGAAATCCACAGAATCCAAGACGAGTTTCAAACAACCGTCAGCCTCCTTTGCTTTTCTCTGGCCGGCTTTGGAGAGGTCGAAGGTTAGGCAACTGTGTCCCCAAGAAGTGCCGCCTGGTGAGCTTTTCTGCCGCCTCACTGCGATCTCTTGTTTTCTCTTTTCCCTGCCTTCCCTCCGGGCACACAACAGCCCGCAGCGCAGCCCGTGTTATTAAATCCCAGCAGTTTTCCTGGTTCCGGTTTCTTGGTAAACGCTCTCCGTCCCTCGGAGCAGCCCGAGCAGCCAGCAGCACTACACGGCACGCCTTAAGCCTCCGCAGCGAGGCCGGCAGAGCCAAGAGCGATGGGACGCCTCTCCCCCAAGTCGTTGCGGTTGCTGGGGTTCCAGAAGGAAACATGGGTAGTTACTTCGCCACCGCGGGCCCGTTGCGACGGCGGCGGCAGCAGCAAAAACAGCAGCAGCAGCGCTGTTCTCGCCCGCTCTTGCTCCTGGTTCGGCGGCGCGAGGGTAAGGGGCGTGTGGGGGCGGGCTGCGAGGGCGGAGCTAAGGAAAGGCAGGGAAAGGCGGCGGCGGCGGCGGCGGCGAGACCCGCTGCAACCCAAACGGCGGGCGAGTTGCCTTGGATGGTCCCCGCCGTTCGGAATCCTGGGATAAGAAACCCGGACACGCTGCCTGCGAGCTGAAAATGCCTCGCGCCGGCCCTCCACTCCACCACCACCACCACTCCCGTTCTAACGGTACTGGGGTTCCCTTGCCAGATGTTGCCCAATGAAACGTGAGCGCGCGACGGGGAAGCAGGCGGCGGGGGCGGGGCGGAGAGAGGGAGAACTGGATTGAAACAAAAACGCTGAAAGGACTCACATTCACAGACCACAAAGAAACGAGACTTCGCGAAGGGAAAGGGCAAGAGAGGCACAGAACTCCTTTTCTTAGGTCTCCCTACTTAAAGGAAAATGCGGGGCAGCGGTTGGCGGTGTGTTGGTCCTCCGGCGCCTGATTGATAAAGTAAAAGACCAATGGGAGCTCGGGGAAGGACTTCCGGCTCTGCGCTCTCCTCCTACTCTGACTGTGATTTCATGAATCAGTTGAAAAGGTGAAGTGGTGGGCGACTTTCGGGACTTCTGCAGAACATCTGTAAAGGGGCCGGAAGTAACCCTTACGGAAAAGAGACTGAAACGACTTTTTTGAGGAGGGGGGGGGATGACTTGCATAAGTAAATAGCTATTGATTACGACGGTGGGGAAATGCTTATATAGTCATTAAGGGAAATGGTACTCGCAATCCTAATCTTGATGTATTTAATCGTCCTATATTGTCTCACTCCCCCGCCAGCGCGTGCATGGGCTTGTAAACCAATATTTAGAATAATGTGTCATGTTGTCTGTGGAATTGGTAATCTGATAACACTGGAAACAACATATTTTTGAACTCCACAGCACTTAAATGTTGACTAGACCTAAAAAAGACGGCATTGCATGAATGTTGAGAATTATGTCTACGCAATTCAAAGCTTCCCCTCCCCCCATCATATAGAATTCAGCATCACACAAAGATAAGTATTTTAATTTACAGCATGTAATTTAAACTACATGTATATTGCCCATAAATTGCAAATTTATGTAAGAGCATCCACAGCAGTAAACACAAATTGCTGGTATATAAGATCAATAGCAAGTAGCAATAGCACTTAGACTTATATACTGCTTTATAGCTCTCTCTAAGTGGTTTACAGAGTTGACATATTGCCCCCAACAATCTGGATCCTCATTTTATCGACCTCGGAGGGATGAAAGGCTGAGTCAACCTTGAGCAGGTCAGAATTGAATTCCTGGAGCGAGCAGTGAGTTAGCCCTGCAGGGCTGCATTCTAACCATTGTGCCACCATGGCTCTTGTAGGCTGTTGACATGTCCTATGCACACATAAATGTTCCTGAATATATGCTTCATGGCAGTGGTAGGTTATACGTGGTTTTTTTCCAGTTTACATAGAGTTCACACAACAGATTTATGCACAGTCCTTCAACCAAGTGGATAAAAAGTGACTCATTCCAGGAGTTTATTTTTACAATTATAAATCTGGACTTCCAGGATCTTATGTAGATGAAAGCAGCATCTCTAGCTACAGTACCTGACTTAAGGTATCCAAGCAGCTAGAACGCCTGAACCTGACATCATAACCTTTTGCTGCTAGATAGACAGTCATATTGATCTTCTATATTTGATATTCCCCACCTTTATCTCTGCTTACCTGTGTGGCTTGAACACTAACATTGAAAATGCCAAAGAATAGTATGCCCACAGTCTCCTTAATGTTAACCAGCTTTCCCTTCCCCTTTCTTTTTCCTTTTTCTGATAAAATTGAGAGAAAAACTTAGTTTTGTAGCTTTTACCATTTTCAGGTCATTAAGCAAGGATCTCATATAATCATATCTTCCAAGTTCTGCCAATTTCCCCATTGACTTTGCTTATGGGAACCCAGCAGAAATCACAATTACATGATTGCAGTAGAGCCATGGTGGCACAGTGGTTAGAATGCAGTACTGCAGGTCTAACTCACTGCTCACTCCAGTTCGATTCTGAGCGGGTCAAGGTTGACTCAGCCTTCTATCCTTCAGATGTTGGTAAAATGAGGATCCAGATTATTGGGGGCAATATGCTGATGCTGTAAACCACTTAGGGCTGAATGCTATTGCTATTTTGAGTTGGGCACCAAATGCTCAGAATGCAATCATGTAATAGCAATAGCACTTAGACTTGCCGTACATACTGCTTCACAGTGCCTTACAATCCTCTCTAGGTAGTTTACAGAGTCAGCATATTGCCCCAACAGTCTGGGTCCTCACAGGGACCTGCAACAGCCTCAACTCCTAGGACTAACCTTAATTCCCCTTCATTTAGAACCATTGTAACTTTGAGTGATCACTGAATGAATGAAGCAAAAACTAACTGTATAAAGTCTGTATAATAAATACTGAAGACAGAAAAAATAACCCACTTCAGGAAGCACTATAGAATAAATGAATGCAGTAGTTTGTTCCAAGTACTGAAATATCTTGTATGGCCTGCTAAGAGTTGATAGATTTCACTGTAACTTTAGGTGGACTTTCTATCCAATGTTCATGTACATATATAATTTGTTCCAAAATTAATGCCCTTTATACTGCATAGGTATTCTTCCTTGCATTAAAGTAATAAGACTGATTAAGTTAGTTTATTCTTTATCTTAGATTTCATCAGTATTACAGGCAAAAGTTGTTTTCTCATACGGGAGCAGTCTGTAAAGAACAGTTTGATGAACAACTGTTTAACTAAAGTTTAATGTTTAAGTTAATTTTAATTTATCATATTATAAAAATGCATAAGTTTAGGTTCAAAACCACTTTTCCCCTGAGGAGATTTATTTGTTTTCATTGCCATGTCACTTTTTAAATAATTTTATTTCAGCTGCTAAAACAGGTGCTGGGGTTCTAACTAAAATGTAACAGTATTCTAATGCCTTAAAACCACTTCTTTTATTTCTTAACTCTATAATATTACAGAACATTAAATCATTCTGATTTATTGAAAACTCATTGAAATATATCTTTTCAGTTTTTCTGACAAATTTGGTGTTTTTTTCCACATTAGAAAATAGGACTTCTAATCATATTGACTTTTTATGAGTAGTAAAATTGTGTGGTTTGCAAAATACCATTTTCACTTTTAAGAAAGAGGAGCTCAAATAATCGTTTGTTTCATTTGTAAGAATTATTAGCATAAGGCCTGTCCTTGCTACAAGCTTTTGACTGTTTATTGCCGGCTTAAGTTGATGGTTGTTTAATTGTCTGGCAGTTGAGGAGAATTATTTTGTTTTTAATTTAAGATAGACAAATTAGACTTGGACTAGACATAGGACACAAGAAGGGCTAAAAATCCATTTGAATGAACTAATTTCAAAAGTTCAGTGACAATATCCTACAAATAAGAAAGTAAATACTGTAGCTTGCTAGACAAAAAGTGTCAGAATAGATTGCTTTGCAGTCATTCATTGTTTTTTTCATTCTTGCCATCTACTGCCAGCTGTTTCAAGAACAGAAGAAGGTCTTGGCAGACAAACTTGCTTTTTGTTATTTCAGCTATACAGGTATTACCAGTACAGTCTTGTACACCCCTGCTAGACCAAATTCAGCCATCTCAGAAGAAAAAAGTGTGACAGGGAGATAGGAAGAGAATTGATTCATCTGACGTTGAAGCTGTTTCTCCAGTTGCAGAAAAGGATGTCAAACTGATTCCATAATCTTGATATTACAGGCTACCCATGTAGTAAAATTTTGGAAGAATTCTTCCTAACATTATCACTTCCAGTGATATGATTTGAAATTCAGATTCTTCTAACCAATGTAAATGTATTTGAGAGTATTAATCTGTGTAGTAATTGTATTTACAATAGAAGCATTTATAATAGTGCAAGCTACTTTCTCGTCTCTGAGATTCTAAAACTGCAGGTGCATTTAGTCTTTTAGGTAGTCTTCTGATCCTCAGAAAAGTGATTTGTATTGCTTTACAGGACAGTAATATAGAATAAAGATGGCATACTTGAAATTATTATTGTGAGGAATATAACATAGATAAATGGATCTGGCTGTCAAAAATTAAACTGAGGGAATATGTACTTTAACCAATTAAATTATATAATAGGCATAGTGCTTTTGGCACAGTACAGTAAATTTTAGACAATCTTGTTGCATTCTTAATTAAATTTTACAAAGGGACTTTATCTTTAGAAGATAAGATTATGAATATTTTTGAGGCCTTATATTTTTAAGAATTGCTAGGGAAAATACAAGTAATAAATTTTGTTCTTATCACCTTGTAATGTACAGGCATTGGTGTATTTCAGGAAATATTTTTTAAAAATGAATGAATGAATGCCAGTAAAGTAGTTCTAGGATGTCACCCTACATAAACATGTATATACTAGAACATTACATTAATCTGTAAACTAGAAAGCATTCCCTGTAATTAGGAAGAATGAAAACCATAAATACAGTACTGAAAATTTCTAGGATTTAAATATACTTTTCTTTGCACTTATCCTATTGCATTTATATATGTTGAAATAGGACACAGTCAGAAAAATTAAAAAGACTTCCATAATTTAGAATAATTTGGAGGGTGAAATATTGATTAAACAGTCTTGGGTCTTTATTACAGTCTTTATTACTGGAGGGAAGAACCTGCTGGATAGACAAGAAGCAACTGCTTGCACTTTGGAACATTGATCTGAATCTTTCACAGAATATTTTCTGACTAATAGGAAGATGAAGATCTTGAAGCACTTTTCAAACTCATGAATCATTCTAAAAATTGCAATACACACACATACACATGCACACATACTTACTTATTGTCGCATTAAGCTGAGCTCAGAAGGGCTTTAGGAACAGCACCACAGAGAAAGACACCAGTTTCTAATATATGACAGTCATCAGGGATGCAAGGTCTAGACATACCAATCTGAGCACAATTCAGATTGGCTACAGGAAAGCCTATAACTCAATCCTGCACACATGAACAGTTGATATTATACAAAGTGAACAGGATCTTAAGAACCACCCTCAAGAAATCAATGGGACTTTGGAACACTGGACAGTCAACTTAAATGAACTTAAGACAGCTTGCACAAGTAGCTAACAAGTGTAGAACAAGGTGATAGGACAAGGTGATATGCTATCTCTGCTGTTGTTCAGCACAGGCTTGAACCTCTGCAGCCATAAGGTTAGAATACAGAACTACCATTAGCCACATTGTCTTTATGGATGAGATCAAGCTGTATGCTGAGTGAACAAGACATTCATTTGCTGATTCACCTGATATGGATCTACATTGAGGACATTGGCAAGTAACTTGGATTGAAGAAATGTAGACAGGTAGTTAAAAGAGGGAAGGTATTTAAGACTCATAGGATGGAACTACCTTAGTATACAATACAGCACACAGATCTTGGTATCCCACACTCATATGACAATCAGGACAATGCAAGACATTACAGGACATTACAGGTCCTAAAAAGCCAGCTCAGTGGGGAAAACAAGATCTGCAGTGACTAGCACTGATGTTACCTAGTTTGGGTAATGAAACCTCTGCAAGAAAACAACCAAGCTCAGAGAGCTTCAAGCACCCATCATTTCAATCCTGAGCTACAAATATTCTCCTTTATAAGATCCTCACTATCAACTCATACACCTTGCAATTTATCAGATACCCTACTAGTACTGTGAGCTCCAAAGAGGGACATGTAGACTACCGATGTAAAGACTCCAAAGCTGTTCGCAATCGGTGGAATTAAAAATAATACTACCAGCTCTGTGGGTGTGGCTTGGTGGGCGTGGCAGAGGAAGGATACTGTAAATCTCTAGCCCTGCTCCACTCCTGGGGAAGGTTACTGCAAAATCTCCATTCCCACCCCACTCCAGGGAAGGATACTGTAAAATCCCCATTTCCTCCCCACTCCAAGGGAAGGATACTGTAAAATCCCCATTCCCTCCCCACTCCTGGGGCAAGGTTACTGCAAAATGCCATTCCCTCTCTACCCTACTTAACCTATTTCCAGCTCCATTCTCCTGTGCAGGGCAACCAAAGAAGACCCAGCCAATCAGATGGGACTCGGGAGACAGAGAATAGATGTGGGTGGGGCCAGTCAGACGAGGTATTTGCCGGTTCTCCGAACTACTCAAAATTTCTGCTACTGTTTCTCCAGAACTGGTCAGAACCTGCTGAATATCACCTCTGCTCACAATGTTCAGAGATTTCCATGCCAACTCCAAACCCAGAGGCTGTACACCAGTTGGAAAGAAGATGGACAGAGTTATTGTCAAAGCCACTGTCCTGATTGAACCCCAGAACACCCGCGAGTTCACCATAAAGTTTCTTTGAGTTCTGAGAGAATGCCTGAGGCAGCAAGAAACACGGAAAAAAGATCAAGCAGAGAAAGTACTGTGCCAAGGCAAGACCCTGAATGGAAACTGTTAAGAACTCTCATAATCAGTTCTCTCGAACAAATATAAGAGGAACATTTAGAGCTCTATACCTAGAACTCAGTGAGGCAAATAACAGGGCCCCCAGATTTTGCCATATTAAACACCTGCTGAAACTGAATGTGGCATAGAGACTATCAACAGCATATTGGTTAAACATCAGAGTTTATCCTTATAGGCTCATTATCTCTCATTTTGGACAAAAGCAGTACAGCAGAAAACTAAGACTATCTGGAGTGCCTGTATATTCTTATTAACTTGACTTCGTTCAGGCCAAAAAACTAGTGATGCAAAGATTGGATGACATTGAATATCAGTCTGATATTCATGGTCTCAGAATCCCAGAAGTATGCTAGATATAGGATGCTATAAACCTACAAGATACTAAAAGTAGCACCACATATAACATCCCTCTATCTGGCAAGTATTGCCAATATTCATCTAGCTCAGCATACTTACCTGTACTGGGGAAATTGATACAATTCAACATCTCTCTCTCTTTTTTAACTAGAACCTTTATATAGACCTCAAAAAGGACATTGTGACCTGTCTTTTACTAAGTGCACCTGGGAGAATGGATAATTTTTATGCCTATTCTGAGAGTCAAACTACAAAATCACATGGTAGGCAAATGTATAGTTACAGTAGTTAAAACAAAGTGACAACTCACTTCAAATGTAGCTTGACAATCCTTTCTTTTAATTATTTGATTTAATCTGGTGGTAATATATTGACAATCTTTGATAATAAATAAATGATTTAATTTAAATAAGTAATGTCATGCTCTGTGCAATTCAGAGCAGTGGTGTATCTGCTAATTTTATTAAAATAGCATTGCAAAATAAAAAAACAGATATAGAAACCAATTCCTAACATTCTTTTTTCTTATCTTTTTAGCTTGCTGTGGGAGAGCTATAAAAAGTTAAATGTTCTACAGTATTATGTCTTCAGCTTGTTTCTGAAGAATGGCAAAGATAAAAGCACTAAGATGTCACTGTGTGGAGAGTAAATAAAATGGTTTAGTTTGAGCTTGACCCTGTATGAATGTATCGATGTAGCATTTTTGCTAGAGGGGCAGAAATAATTGGCACTATCTTCATCATGGATCAGTTTGCGACTTCTAGTATTGCCTACAATCCTGTACTCCCTGCAGATCTTCAATCCGTGTAACGGCTTAGCATAATCATACATAGTTTCTAAACCAAACAATGTCAGCCAGATGTTACTACCTGCTAAATAATTGTGCAAAAAATTATATGGAAACCAATACTTTGTATTTTTATATTTGTCTTTTTAAGGTATTCACAATATTTTTGCTGTGGGAAAAGAAATCCTGCTGCATTAGATTTGATTCAGCAAAAATAGTTTGTAAAGTATTACAAGGTTAAGGTCAAGATTTTGAACATGAATTTGTATCTGTCTAGTACTTAGATTTGGCACAAGCAAGGCATTTATATTTTGAGACAGAATCGAGATGGCTTCCTCGCTTACAGTAAAATAATTGCCAGAGATAATTCTGTCCACTCTTTTCCCTTGGAATGAAAACTCATCTGAAGCCTTAAGTGTCTTCTGGGGGAGAGGGGTGAAAGCAAGAGAATGCAAAATTATATGTCTATAGTCACAGTTCCCTATAGCTTAAACCTACAATATTTTATTGTTTATTCTTGAGTCTCTTTCTTTCATGCAGCTTGACTTTTCCATGAATCAACATGTTCTGCTCATCTTTATTAATCTATTTATGTTAAGTGGATCCTAAAATACACGCTGATAAAAGTTGATAATTTGTCATGCCTTCACGGCAGCCAAAATTTAAGTCTCATCATGTCTCTTAATAGGGTTGGTCTCTTTCAGTTCTGCTTCCTCTACTAAAAACTGTTTATGCCTTTCTGTTGTCATACCTGTATAGTGGCTCAGGAATCAATAGTAGAAAAACTGAAGTTCTCTACTTATTTACCAGAATGACTATGAGTATAAATACCAAGTACCTTTTCTATATTCTTTCCCATTATTAAAAACATTGCTATAATGATTATTTTTAGTGGTATAGAGTTGCCCTGAAAGAGTGATCTTGCAAAGTTGTAAGATATGTGAAATCTAAGTGCTGTTGCATTAATTATTTGCTGTTGCATATCCACACTGCATGATGTTTATTGAACAGTAATAAAATATCAATAAAAGAGAGTATTTGTAACTCTGGATTAAATTGTGAGATCCTTGGTGGTCTCTGAGCTTGGGAGTTTGCTTGCAAATGTTTCATTACCAAACTAGATAACATCATCAGTGCAGCGCATCTTGCAGAAACACCACTGAGCTCAAACAACACCAAGGATCCCACAATAAGAAGTATGTTTAACTTAAAGGTGGTTTGTAACAATATATATGAAAACATAGTTTTTGAGACAAATCTGGCAAAACCTTCACATCAAAATATCAAGAGTATGATCGTAATTATCATCCTTCTAAGTATATCATTTACATTTCTTGAAAAATGAAGTAGTTTAGAAGTTTGTAGATTGTGTGTGTAGTGTCTCTTGACTGAATGTACTAAACTATTTATAGATTTTCTAGCAAAAATAATAAATATGCTGGGAATAAGTAACCAGTGTATACATTTTAAATTAAAGATTTGAAACCTGGTAATTTTTGTATGACCACTGATTGTATTTTACATTTTGAAGATGGTTAAAAGATACAAAGTTGTAGACCACATTATACATGTGGGTGGGATAGCTTTGGGGAGTTTCTTTGGAACATATGCCTCTTTCAAATCATATATTACAATTTTCAATTTAATTTTCCCATAGAAACTTCTAAAAAAAAATAGTAATCAGAATCAAAGGTATTCCAAGGATCACTGTGAATTCCATGTTCCCCTGAGCATGCAGGTTGTTTATACTGGACTAATTATCTATCTATGCCTGTCCATCCATCCACATATTTATATGTAAAATTACATAACCCTGTTGGAATCTGATTCCAAGGAACAGGTAGAGAGGTGGAACAGGTGACAGGGAGTGGGAGTGTGGCTCCGGTGGCTGTGGAGGAAACTGGGGAAGGGCACAGTCCAGCTGGGTATTCAAAGGAAGACCCAGGCCCACCCACCCCCTTCATCCTAGGGCACACAGGGAGGAATGGATAAGGGAGCAATGCGGGTTATGGGGGAGAAAAAGGCCCTGATTCCCTTCATTAGCTGCAGCTGGGGAAACAGGATAAAGAGGGTGTTTGTGCACAGCTCCTTGTTGGAAGCAAAGCATGAATTATTTTGGTTAGTCAAGTCTTATCTGAGTACTGGCGTCCTCCCAACTGCAGAGGTGGTGTTCAGCAGGTTCTGACCAGTTCTGGAGAACTGGTAGCAAAAATTTTGAGTAGTTCGGAAAACCAGCAAATACCACCTCTGACTGGAGATTTTACAGTATCCTCCCCCTGCCATGCTCACTAAGCCACGCTCACAGAACCAGTAGTAAAAATTTTTGAATCCCATCACTGTCCAACTGTGTGTGTTTTGTTATCTTTTGAAGTCTTCAATTCCTTATCCTTCCCTGTCTTGTTAATTGCTGCAGCATAGTTTGTGTTGGTTTTTATTTATAATTTATATGTACTTTGGATTTGTACGGAATTACTTCCCTTTAAAAACTGTTCTTGGGAGAGTTTTTTTTCCAGCTGATGATAACTGGACATTGGGGGCCAAGTTGGAGGTATTAAAGGGACTTTACCTATTTTTGTGACTTTGTTGCTTTTGTGCCACACCCCGGGTTATCACACATTGCTCTATAAGAAAAAGCAGCAGAACCATGTGTTTTGGTGATCTCATCTGAGTCCTTGAATCTCCACTGTAGTCATGAGAATGACAAAAAGCTAACAGAGTTTAGAAACCCATGGCCTTGGGTTGTAAGACCAGCAATCTTATGTTACATTATCACAACATAAGTGAAAGTTTGGCTAGGCCCATCCCAGTATATGGCAAAGGACAAAAGACATTTCACATTTGGAAGGCCTCCTGGCTTGAAATTGGCTATTATTTAAATACAGTACTAGCAATGAAGCTGTTTTTTTGCCAAATCTGAAGGTGAATTATTAATTTTTGTCTTCTGGGACAGATGAATAGTTGTGGTGGGCTGAATGGTAACAGCGGAGACATTGCCATTGTTGTCCTCCTTTACTTCTGCCCCTGTTACTCACCGTGGCTTATTCATTCTGCGAAAAATAGGGCTGCCTGGAATAATCAAGAGTGAGTTGGGCAGCTATATCAATTTTTTAAATAAATAAATATTATATTTTTTGAATGTGAAACTGAGATCAGGGTTTTGTCTTGCATTTATTAATTCCTAAGCCAATAAAGGAGCACTTCCAACTTATCACTAGTATAGGTGTATTGATTCAAAAATTGACAACCTCCTCAAATCAGGACTGTTTTAGCAAAGAAGTGGCAAGGCTAGCAAAGAAACGGCAAAAAGATGCGGTATCTGGAGGCTTGTTGCAGTGAAAATTACTGACCTCTGGCTTTGCTTGTTCTGTTTCTCCAATGCACCACTGCCACCACATTCTAGGTGCTGGCCATGCAGGCTCATCCCATTGACTGCTGTACTGCTTCGCTTGGATTTCCTTAGGCAAGTCTCTCCAGTGCAGCAGGATCAATGGGGTGGACCTTCATGGCCGGTGCCTAGAATGTGGCCATGGTGGCGCATTGGAGAAGCAGAGCAAGCAAAGCTGGAGGTCGGTAATTTTCACTGCAACAAGCCTCCAGACACTGCATCTTTTTTTTTGATGCGGCTGGAGTCCAGCCACACTGAAAAAAACACACGGCAGCTGCAAGCTTTCATGACAAGGGTGACATGGGCTGGCAGGGAGCCCAGTGACAACAATGTCTCAGTCATGGCCATGGGACGATGAAAGGCGGTCGGGGAGGAGGAAATGGGGAGATTAAGGGTCAAGGCCTCTGAAAGGGGAAATGGGGTGATGCGTGTGATTGGTGAAGGGAGAGCAGGCAGCAGGCAGGATTAGCCCAGGCCTTTGACAGAGTAGGCTAGGTCTGCCTGGGCAGAAAATAAGTAGATACATTAGGGAAGGGATAGAAAGAGAGGGAAAGATAAGGAAAGAGAGAAAGAGAAAGAGAGAAAAGGGAGAGAGGGAAAGAGAGAAGGAACAGACAAGAAAGTAAAGAAAGAAAAGGAAAAGGGAGAGAAAGGAAGAAAAGGGATAGACAAAGAAAAGGGGTGGAAGGAAGGAACAGAAAGAAAGATAGAGGGAGAGGGAAAGAGAGAAAGAAAGAGGAAAAGACAGAAAGAAAGGAAGAGGGAGGGAGGAGAAACTGAATGGAGGAAGGGAGGGAGAGGAAGAGAGAAGGAAGAGACAAGAAAGAAAAGAAAGAGAAAAGGGAAAGAAAGAAAAAGGGAGAGAGGAAGAGAAAGGAAGAAAAGGGGTAGGCAAAGAAAGGGGGAATGGAAGGAAAGGAAGAAAAAAGAGGGAGAGGAAAGAGAAAGAAAGAGGAAAAGAGAGAGAAAGGAAGAGGGGAAGGAGAAAGTGAATGAATGGAGGGAGGGAAAGAAAGAGAGAGAAGAGAGAAGGAAGAGACAAGAAAGAAAAGAAAGAGAAAAGGGAAAGAAAGAAAAAGGGAGAGAGGAAGAGAAAGGAAGAAAAGGGGTAGGCAAAGAAAGGGGGAATGGAAGGAAAGGAAGAAAAAAGAAAAAGAAAGAAAGAAAAAGGGAGGAGAAAGTGAATGAGATATATGGATGGATGGATAGATACATGGAAGGAGGGAGAGAGGGAGAGAGAAAAAAAAAGGAAGGAAGGACACAAACCCTGGCTTCAGAAGACTCTTCAAAACAGCACAGCAATCTAGGGCTGGCCTGCAAGGGATCTCGGAGGTCATCTTCTAATCCAACCCCTCCAGCAGGGTTAGAAGGGTGGGTGTGGGTGGGTGTGGGTGCGTGGCTGTCAAAACTCCAAAAATAGGTCAAGTAACTGGGGAGGTCAGTCATAAATTAGAACACTTGCTAAGCAACCGGCCATTAAGCGAGGTCCACTTGTATTTGATTTGCCAGTCACATGGCCACCTGGCCACACCCGCCCAGTCACATGACCCCCAAACCACGCCCAGCTGGTCACGTGACCACCAAGCCATGCCCACCTAGTCACGTGACCACCAAGCCACACCCACCCAGTCACATGACCACCAAACCACACCCACAAATTAAGTCACGCCCACAGAATCGGTTGCTTAAAATTTTGAATCCCACCTCTGAAAATACCACTGTTCATTTAAGAATGTGTGGTCTTGCGTTAACCATTTTCTTTGTGATACTATTGTGAGTGTTGGGTTTCACACTGCTATACTAGGTTTATCTGAAAAACAAAACGGGGAAAAACAGATTAGACTAACTACTTCTGCAAGTATATTTTGGACTGATATTCTGACAACTCACAGTTTCAAACACCACATAACACTTACAACATTGGACTATGAACGAGTAAATTTAAATACTTACCGTAAGTGTCCATGATCTTTTGCTAAGGGGCTTTCCCCTTTTCAGTTGAATTAGCCTTGTTAATGTCAACGGAAGTAAGAACTGTAACCACAGGCAATGTGTCTTTGCAGTTGTCAAATCTCCCTTTTCTTGATTCTGCAAATATGAAACTTATACCCTTTTAAGAATCTTTCCTTATTCCAATATTTCTATCACACATTTTTATATTTATGCACTGTGTATTCTTGAGCAGTATCAGAATCTTATTTAACCAGTTAGCACAACATAGAAACACAACTCAGAAATAAGCAGTTAACTTGCATCAGTACAAAAAGATCATGAAATTTTATTCTGTTGGTAGAAGGATCACTTTTTAAAAAATTAAAAATTGCTGCAGCCACCTTCATTTTTCTGTTTAGATTCTTCAGTGTCCTTAAAATAGTCACCATTTATTTTTTTCTTTTAGCCCAAGTACTGTTAACATCTGTTCATTTCAGAGAGGCTTCGGATGAATTTTCAGAGAAACTGAAATAAACCAGTGTTAGACAGCAAGTAATCTTTGATGGGCTACTTTTGTAATTTCTGTCTAGTCTTTTCAGTACAATGAAGTCATAAAATTTGGTAATTTTGTAAGCTACAACATAAAAATGTAGTTGATTGTGCTTTTATCATGCTACATCATATGAATGAAGTCAGTTGTGAATACATCCAGATTTCATCATATCTAAGGGTTTCTAGTACAAGCAAGTCATTAGGAATGAGTCAGAATTCTATTGGCCTCCATAGCAATAAATCTTAAAATCTCAAATGAGATAAATATTCAGTCTGAATTAATGAGAGATAAAATGTTCAGTGTTCTTTATAACTGTTTACTAATGTTTTTATTTCCCATATTTATTATTTTTATAAATAACTCAAAGTGGCAAACATATCTAACACTCCTTTCTCCTGCAATTTTCCCCACAACAATCCCATAAGGTGGGCTGGGATGAGACAGTGTGACTGGCCCAAAGTCTCCCAGCCATTTTTCAAGCCTTAGATAGGACTAGAGCTCGCAGTTTCCTAGTTTTTATTGTAAGGTGGGGTTTTTTGCTGTTGTTATTATCCCTCCCTCCCCCAAAAGATTTCAGTTTGTTTTTCAGTTGAATTGTACAAATACGGTACATATAGTTATACCATATTAAGCATGGGGAAAAAATCTGAAGTAATTTAACTTGGTCTTATTGTTTTTTTACATCTCAAAATCCTGGCATGATTTTTGCCAGGTTTATACAAATACAGTATATCCACTGTATTTGCAGATCTCATGTATTTTATTATATGATACTCTATTTACAAAGAACAACACAGAGCACCTATGTTATCTACGGTATAAAATTATTAAAACAAAGGGACTTTCATTGTATTACTTTATATATTTAAAATTCGGTCGGTGCCAAGTTATCTTTCAATGATTTCTACTTTCTTGCTTTATTCCTTATTCTTTCAATTCTTTATTGAACATTTTATTTAAAGCAAGAGGTATGGCTGACATTCTGCTTATTGTTTGTTCTTTACTGCAATGTAGTCAGATTTATATTTCATAAAGTGGATAGTCATAATATCTATATATTAAATGATATTAAATATAGATATTAAACATATCAATTAAATCAATATGCATCAAATTTCATTACCTCATGGTTTCACCCACAACTTTGCCCACTTATTGGAACAGAGTTTTTATAATGCTACTAAAAGGGCAAGTTTATAACATTCTAAAATAAACATTATCTTCAGCTGAGTGAGAATTTTAGGAAAGAAAGTAGGAGAAGAGAAGTTCAATTTATATGAGCAGAAACAATACAGCCCTGGTATGGGTGCTATTCAAAGAAGTCTGCCTGGGAATTTTCAAGATTATATGTTTTTTCAAGATTATATGTATTTTTTCTGCTGACTAATAATAGAAATGCTTTTCCGAAATCTTTGCTTCTTTCTTGCTTCTTTGTAGTTATGTTTGACAAATTGAAAAACATTGTGTACAAGGGATATCTGTGATGAGGATGGAGGAGCGACTTTTGCTACCTTTCCCTTTACCTCTTAAAGGTGTACATAAGGGACTATTTTACACTGTGATGTCACAATGGATATTTCAGCATTTTGATGAAATCTTTATTTGACATGGACCCTCTTGTTGCCCCCCCCCCCAAATGTAGGTAAATCTGATGCATCTACAATCAGAAAATAAACCATATCTGTTTGATGTTATTTCTATTATGTTATTCTCAGAAATTTACTTATTAAAGTATGCTTGAAAATGTTGCTTGCTGCTGATTCAATTGAGGCATCATAAGACATAAAAACAAGACATGTTTCCAGATAGCAAGCTCACCATTGAAGATGGAAGCCAAAATAAATAATTGAAAAAGCATTTATTTGTTGTGCATCGTGTGGGTGTGACTGTGGCATCCTCTGGGTCCGTAGGGTTGGAAAGGTCTTGGAAGTCTTTTAGTCTAATCCTTTGCCCAATGCCAAAACCCTTCATACTATTCTGGACAAATGGCTGTCTTGTTTTTCTTGAAAATTTCCAGCGATGGAGCACCCACAACTTTAGGGAGCTCATTGTTTCATACTTAATAGCTGTTATGGCCAGGAAATTCCTTGTTAGGTGAGGTTTGGATATCGCACCATAAAGCTTCCAGTGTAATTATATGTGGGATAGATAGACCGTGATAGACGGTATTGCCTAGGGAATGGTCAGATTAGACACAGCATAGTCTGTAGCTACCTAATGAGTAGAGCAAAAGTCTCAGGAGAGACTCCCTAAGTCCTTGGGCTATAAAGGTGAGTCTGGGGCAATTATACTTTCAGACTTGCAAGACTATGTTAATATGGCTTTACAATAAAATAGAATTAGTTTATATAGTTATGTTTCGAATCAGGTCTACATGGTAAATGGGGTCTTTGATGCTCTTTGAGCTTGATTGTTTCTTACAAACTAGGTAACATGATCAGATGTACCTAGTAAGGCTGACATCCACCTACTGCTGGGTAGAAACTTTAAGGTCGAATTCTGGGCACTGCCACATTGAAGAGGACATTGACAAATGTTGATGTACAGAGAAGAGTGATTAAGATGATAAATTGCAAGCAAATAGATTTTTTTTTGAACAACAGGAGAAATGAGGAACTAACTGCAGGAAGTGTTTAAACAGAAGCTGGATGACCATCTGTTTGAAAAGCTAAGATAGTGGATTCTGATGGGCAGGTATTAGACAAAATGGTTTTCAACATTTCTTGTATTTTATTGCAATATTTTGGTAGAGTAGAAGCTTAAAAACATCAGCCAAGTGTACCTTATAAATATTTTATTTACTTTATAAATCTTCACAACACCTTTTATATTTAACAAAAAAGTCATTTCAGACTTTTAGATTGTTGTTTGTTTACCATGCCCTATAGGTTTCCCCACAAATTACTATACATATTACTAGAAAAATAGTACTTAGTACAAGTATCCCTACATTTTTGACACCATAAGCACACTGTTACTAGGTGTGAAGTGATTCAAAACTATGATGCAGCACTAGGGTAGACAACAGAGGTGGTATTCAGTAGGTTCTGACCAGTTCAGGAGAACCGGTAATGGAAATTTTGAATAGTTTGGAGAACCAGCAAATACCACCTCTGACTGGAGATTTTACAGTATCCTTCCCCTGCCACGCCCACCAAGCCATGCCCACAGAACCTCTGATTGACCCTGTCCCCCTCTATTCTCTGCCTCTCGAGTCCCAGCTGATTGGCTCGGTCTTCTTTTGTTGCTCTGCACATGAGCTGGAAAGCAGGTTAGTGGAGTGGGGAGGGATCGGATTTTGCAATAACCTTCCCCCCAGGAGTGGGGTGGGAATGGAGATTTTACAGTATCCTTCCCCTTCCATGCCCACCAACACACACCACGCCACCAAGCCATGCCCACAGAACTGGTAGTAAAAAAAATTGAATCCCACCACTGGTAGACAACCTTTTCGCTCAAGACACAGTTAAATTCTGAAAGCACATAGTGGATTCATTCACAAAATAGCTACCATGGAAGATGTAAGAGTTTCATAAGAGTCAATGGTCACAAAATAGTAGGCCTGTGGAAATTTGTGTATTTTCCAAAAATACACGGCCATGTAATTTAAAAATTAAATGGCCAACCTGTATCAGTTACTGCTAACATAGCAAATGGCTTCTGTAAATGCATAACACAAGGTCGGAAACTTGCTCTGCATGATAGAATTGACAATTGAGGCTTTGAGGTAATATGATAGCAATAAATGATGTTGCCTCTATGCCACAATAAGGCAATCTCTATTGCATCTGTAATGCAAAGCACCATTTGAGACAAACTATTCTAACACCCCTGCCAAACACCTATTTACCAGAAAACCAGCTAGCTTTATTACATTCTCTATTTTGGTGGGGTCCAGACTTCCTACAAATAAATGTGGTATGGGAAAGTATTTTTCAGCAAGCCAGCTCTCTAGTTTTGTCACATTTTTTCAAACAGGGAATGTTTGTGCACCAAGAAACATCTTTGAATACTGGCTACTATCAATGGATATACAACATTTGAGTTATTTGGAGGTAAAGCCTCCCAATGCCATTTTGTGTCTAAATATGTTTGTTTGTTTTTAGAAATATAAAGCAATTTTCAATCTTATAAAATGAATCTATAAAATATTTTAACACTTGGATCTATCAAATGTCCTGCTTATCCTTGCAAAAAAAAAAAAAAAAGGTTCATTTGGTTACAAAAGGACCTAGCTCTGGTGGAGAAATATTTATCTGCTATATTTTCCTTTTCCAGTTTTAATGATTCATGGGATTTTGGGGAAAAAAGAATGAAGGAAAACTTTATTGACGTAAGGAATTGCATAAGAGCAGATCTTTCCAACTATTTGTGACTCTCCAGTAATGCTTCATTCCCATGTGGTATGTATTTCTGCTGAGTTTTTGTGAATAACTGCACATACCCTTTCTGACTGTTTGCAGGAAAGGGAAATGTTGTTGATGTTACTAATCTAGGCTTTGACTCCCCCTCCCCTTTAGACAGGATTCTCAACCACAAATTTAGCTATGTCATTTGGAAACTTAATTATTATTCCACTAGTTGGGAATCTAAAACTGAAGAAAAAGCTTTACCTTCATTCAACACTTCCAGTAGCCTTATAAGGACACGAGGGCTTTGGATTGAGCAATAGTTTCTTCTATGGAATGTTATTTCTGCCTGAAGTAAAAATACTGGCACATTCTGCCCAAACAATCAGATGCTCTTAACAATACTTCAGAGACTTGCAGTGTATAGATTCTCTGTACTCTGACAACAATTTCAAATATAGCTAAAATTGGTAAAAATCTTAATTTAATGCAGTACTTTGATGATATATACAAATATACTGTACATATAATTTTTTAAAAGGCATTTGATTGGTAGTTTTATTTTTGTCCAATAAATGAATTGGGTAATTTAATACTCTGCTGAATTGGTGAAGTACAAAGAAATTACAGTTTAACATTTCTGAGATATAATTATCTAAAATGAAATGGTTATATACTAGAAGTTTAATCTTACTAGAATTTGAATTCCTTGCTGTACACCAGCATTGAATGTTAAGGAAAATATTCCTTGACAACATCTACTAAAAAAAAAACCTTGCTGCCATATAATCTCTGTGAGTTTCCAGATTCAAGGACATGTTTTTGGGTGCAGATTTAATTAATGTAATACATACCCAGAGCTTTCAGTTCCATTACTGTCAGTTCAGAATGCTTTCTGGAACACATAATAATTTTCTGTGAGTATAAGTGAAAACTGATAATGTTGGCAAGATGTTTTCGCTTCTTTAGATGTTATGATAAATTTCTAAAGGTTGAAATATCTTTGGAAGAGATCTTGAGAACATTTGATTTGTAATTTTTGACAAAATTTGATGCTTCACAAACCAGTATCTAATGTTAAGTGGCTAAATGAAAAGAGCAACATGCAGTGTTGATAGCTTGTGGTATTTTTAAAAGGAAAAATACCAAAAAGATACTACCTAAAGAGTGCAAAAGTGCAACATGTGGCACCTCAGAAGCCATTAATAACCATCAATCAAGCCTTAGGAGATATTCCATAACCTACAAGATGCAGGTCTTCTTTGCCTTACAACATAGAGGAAATTGCACATGTGCTGGAATAGATACATATGGATAAAGGCAAATTTTAAATGACCTGGGACCAGTTAGCTTTAAAGATCAATGACTTCAGAAAAACTAATCTAGCAAGCAATGTCAGTATTTATCTTATTTATTAAGTTTGTAAGCTCCTGAATCATTATGATTCCCAGCAATTTAAACAAAATAAAGTACATTAAACAGTCAGAATAAGAAAAATAAATGAAAACCCAATAAGAAAACCTAATGGGGAGGGATATAGTTTAAAATTTGTTCTACAGCCGTCCCCCAGTACCATAATCTTGAATAACTCAAAAGCCTCAAACAATATTAAAACACAAGATATATACACAATAAAGAATAAATTATATCAAAGGATTACATCTCAGATTCCCTCAATAGAGGGTCTGGAATTTGACCCTTGCTAGCTCCTAAAAGAACATTGCTAAGTAAGGTAGTCTAAGGTAGCCATTCCAAAAAACAGATTCATTTGATTTAAAAAATGTTTTCTTCACCTCACAAAAAAGAGACCACTGTCTTTAGGATTTCCTGGAAGAAGCTTCTTGGGTGAGAAACATTGGTTGAAGTCAGCAATCCTGCAAATTCTTTGATACCAAGATATGTGGGGTTTTATAAGCTAGCAGACACAATCAATCTCCTATTTTCTATCTCTATCTCTTTTTCATCTATTGTTTGCCCATAGCCCTCACCTGGTTCTTTACTCTTTACAAGTGCACTCGTTGCCACTACAACTGAGTTCACTTACCTTGCTCTTGGTCAACCTTGTCTTCTCTTTTATTCTCCCATTCTAAGCACCAGAGCCTTGTCCAGAGAACCAGGTTTTTTTTTATAATAATGTGTCCAAAATAGGATAATTTGAACTGTTCACTTGTGCCTCATTCAATGATTGATTTGGGTGCTTTTTCTCAGACATGTTATTCTCAAAAGTCCTCTTCGCCACCAAATGGATGCATCAATACTCCTCCTTATAGTGCATCTTCAAAGTCCAATATTTGCTTCCATAGAGTATCACAGGAAATATTGTTGCTTACACTATTTTGATCATTGCAGGTATGGGCACACCATGTGATCTGAATATCTTTATTGAGGCCTTTATGTTGTTGAACCAAGTGCTAGTCTACAGCATATTTTGTTATTGCTTGTTCTTTTACTGTTGATCTACTGTTGTTAGGGGGGAAATCATTTAGCTCAAATAGTTCCAGGATTATTTGAAGCCTTTGGATTAGTTCTGGAAGATAATTAATTCATTAGGCTACACCACACATGATATATTAATCCAATTCCCTGACTCCATTATAGATTTCATGTAAGTATAGCTAGATATACTATATCTCTGATATATCTCTTCCAAAGGTGGTAATCTACAATAGCAAAATAAATCTGAAGCCAGAATGAAATGGACTTGTAAAAATAAAATTATCCCTAGCTGACTTTGGAAAGCCTGGAGGATATAAGCCAAGGGAACACAGTCTTGGTCATATAGCTACAAGCTGTTGTCTATATTTTCAGACTTCCATAACTGATAGATCACAAAACTGGAAGATTCTGACACATATTTTATTCACTGAAGCAAATATCAGTAAACTTTTCACCTCTTGAACAGGTAGAAGAAAAATGCCTTTGCTGATTCCCAAGGGGCATGACTATTTACTCAAGTGTACATTTAGTTCCACCATAACTCATGTGCCATTTTAGTCACTAGCTGTAGAATAGTCTTTTATTATTAAAAATAAACAAACAAAATCTCAGGCTCTTTGCCACTGGAAAGATTTAAGGATGTCCCAGAAAGATTTAAGGATCACAGCAAATTTGTTGTCTTGACAAGTCTATTAGCCACAGTCATTTGAACTTTCCTAAAATATTCAATAACTTTTTAGATTTTGGAATCTCCTAGGATTACTTTTAAATCTTGTAAGTCACTCCTTTCTCTTTCAGGTTACCTTGTTTGTCCAGAAACAGAGGTGGCCTGTCAATGGATCTGAAGAAGCATTGCACTTCACACACACACACACACACACATGCATTGAGAGAGAGAGGGAGGGAGGGAGGAAGGGAAGGAGAGAGGTGGGGAGAGGGAGAGAGAGAGAGAGAGAATTCTTATTGCCCTGAACAGATTTTAGTAGGAAAATGGAGACTGCAATAATTTTGACATTCCATTTGTTCTCTTGCTAGAGCAGACCTTCAGAGACACTAGCATTACATTAGTCTTATATTTTAGGGTGGTTCTCTTTTTTTCCAATTCATTTCCCTTCCACTTTTAATTATTTATGTGCTGCAAGTTCAAAGCTGAATATTTCACTTAATGATATGCTGCAGAGAAGTGACTGGTTCTGGTTCACTGAACTTGGTTGAAGACTGACTAATGGTTGTGCCTTATGATTGTACATGTGAACAGTTCAGATCATTAAATATAAAAAAAGAACATGCAATTGCTGTGAATTACAGTTAAAAGAAATAGTTTTCAAATCTGGCAAATTTGGTTTTTTGATGTAGACTATATTCTTCTAACACAGTTACCTACAATAAATTATTGCTGAGATGAAAGTCAGATGCTAAACTTTATTGTAATGTTGCTAACTTATGAGTCTTGAATAACTTGGCCTACATTACTTGGAATGCTGCCTATTAGACTCTGTTAGATAGCTACAGTCAATAAGGAGGATTTTGTTAGTGATAGTACATACTGCAAAAAGAGCACTCACTTATAAAAGACCAATTTTAGCTACTAAACCTGACCTTCCTCAGAATTTAATTTTCATCATACATAGTCATATTATTATTATTTTAGCATATGATGATGAACATGACAGAAGAGAAATAAACACAACCCACATAAATGTATACAAATTTTCTATGGAGGTTTGGAGATGGCCTTATAACTGGATGCCCAATTTAGTTGTTTAGGTGTTTGCCTCTGACGTTTCTTTGTGCAGATCTTCTAGGAAACCAGAGAATACAGTTCTGGGCAATCTTGCACAATATGTTTAATAGTTTGCATATCAGGAACACAGACACAACAAGGGAATCTTTCCATCCCCACCGTTACAGGGCAGAGGCACTTCTTCCAGTATCACACCTAATGTTGTTCAATTTCATCCAGACAGAGCAAGGCAGATTAAAATCAGGTGGTTTGGTAGAGTGATCATTAATGAACAGGCCACAAGAAAGGACCTTAGACCATTTCTCTCTCCAAACATTCTTGGGGTTAAAGTAGGATGTTCAGTTAATAGTTGTTTTCTAGCCTACCTATTGCTGAGGTGGAATGCTGGCCTACCTATTGCTGAGGTGGGGTGTGAGTATGAGTGTATGTGTGTGTACATACACGACTACATATATATATATAGTACATAGATACCTCTCTCTCTCTATTTAGCTCAGGTGTTTTCTGAAATCTAATGTAGTACTTCTATTAATATAAGTTGTATGAGAGGTTTATTTATAATTTTTTTTTATAATTGAGTTTTTTTTTCTATTTTATTCTCTATATGACTTAGAATTATCCAATGAAGGATGGCTTCAAGCTATTATTTGAAATAAATAATGAGTCCAGTGACATTGTTATATCTAATTCTTCTAAAAGATTTTTGTGGTTACAATTAAGAGAATTGAAATGAATACTTCAAGAAACAAAAGGTTTGCAGAAATGAGAAAAAAATTTTTTAAACAAATAAGGCTTCTCAAAACATCCTAATGGCCCTTTTCACCTGACATCCTATTGGGGTCAGAGTTAATGTATCACATGAACTCTATAACCCCAGTCAGCAGTAAAGAGAATAGCTTTAACCTTAAACAACCGCAGACCTGTTCGCAGCTATATTTAACTCCGTCCTGTCCACTGTCTTGTACAAACAGAAAAAGGGCTTAGTAGGGAAATAAACCTCTTTCCCTGATGCCCTCAGAAAAACAAAGTTCTACTACAGCTCCAGCAAAATCGTTCAGGGTCCTGTCCTGATAGGCCCACTGCATTTATTTAATTTTCAAAACTTTTAAGATAGATGATAGGGATGTATTCTAGATCAGTTATAGCTTATCTTTTCGGCACCAAGTACCCAAAGCATGTGTGCACCCAAAGCGTGTGTGTGTCCAAAGCGTGCATGCATCCATACCCAAAATGCAATGTGCATCTAGATTAAGAAATCAGTTAAAGCCCTGCTCTTCTTTAACATAGGTCAAACCTGGCATATAGACACACCTTTTATTGACTGTTAATGCATTAACCAATGTACAATAGTCGGTAGGCCTACATGGGTCAGACCTAAACTGAACTGGAGATTTACAGCTGAAAGAAGTCTGATTCAATTTAAGTTGTGAATCACCATTTGAAAAAGCCCTATTTGATTCAATCTATTTCAAGATTCAAAAGATAATTTTAAAAAATTGTCCTTAGGATATTGTGACAAAACTATAATGATGAAAAAAGTTTTAAATATTTTTCCAGTATCTTTGCATAAAACAAATATAGAAACTGCTGATGGTGCAATAAAACCTCAAAATCCTTCCTTAGTTAAGCAAAGGCAGCCTAATTGTACAGGTTTTTTTTTAAGTTCATTTAGAGATATATTTAACGTCTTAGTCAGTTCAAGTACTACAACATTCAGACTGTTGTAGTGAAACAGTCTTTGGATTACCTTAGAATATTTGCCACATATCTTGTCACATCACAAATTGCTTGCTCTGCTAAATACTACATCCCACATAAGAATGAAGTAGGATTGTCAGTGGGAGAGCAGGAAGTGGGAGTGAGATGTCATTTGTTTATTCATTTGGCTTCAGTAAAAGAGCAGAAAGCAATCACACAAAGCAAATGCTTTCATAAACAAAGCAACAGGAAGCCAAAACATTGGAAATTCGCTTGAATATGAAAACATAGTGACCAGTTTAGGAATATGCTCACTGTACTTTTTTTTTCTTTTGAAATGAATGGATCTTTGTTCAGAGCAGCATTTTACAAGAAAGTACATTTGAAGCACAACACAAATGACCCAGGCATCCTCTCCCTAGTCTATAAATTCGTTTTTAGGTACAGGCAGCACATGATGCAAGATATGTGGTCAATAATTCACTAGCCATTTTTAATCTTTCCAGCTACGCCTAATTTCACAGACGATATTTATTATTTCTGGAGAGCATATGATATTTATTTATTTTATTTTTTACAATTTTTTGCTCTTCTTCAAATGGCTCAATTTTGAGATTCAGGAGGGGATGTAGAGATAAATTCTGCAGTTTTATATGCAATAAAAAAATTTCATTACTGAGTTTGTGTCCATAGGGTTGCATTGGGACTATCTCACTACTCCTGATCTAGTCCTACTTTTTGTAACCCTTGGCAAACCCTGTACATGCAAAGGCAATGTTTAATTAATTATTTCCAGAATCTGTGAACTAATCAGATGGATTTTTTTTTTAAAGTCATCTGTAGTAATGACTTTTCCCCCCTTTCCAATTCTCAAGGAACTGTTAAAGTTTCAAAACTGCCTCTTTTCAGAAGCTATCAGCTATTCTGGGGGGAGGGGGGGGGATTTAAAACATTTTCATGGTTTTGGACTTTTCTCTCAATTTCCCCAAATGGGCTTTGAAGCTGTTTTATACAGACTTTGTATAAAAATCAAAGGAAAACTTAAGCATGCATCCAAATGTGAAAAGAGAGACTTTGAACTTCTATTTGAAAATGAATTGTTTTAGAAGGTCAGCACATAACTTTTTGTTGCTATTTTATCTTGACAACCTGAAGAAACTGATCAGTACAGATGAATATTAAAGGTTAGTATTCTTCATTTCATACATAATAACAGATTCCTTAGGAAATGAAGTGCAGTTTAATATCTGTTATGTCATCAATTTATCTTATTCAAGTTATACCCTACATATTTAATATACATATGAGGATGTCAAGGTTTGTTTGCAATCCGGGCCTTTAGGTCAAAATGGGCTTATCTTGGAAAAAAATATTTTCTAGCATCTGCCTGCAATGTGATGAATTACCTTAAATACTGTATTTGGGAGAGTTGGTCATGCTTAACACAGTAAATAATAAAATGAAGAATGTATAATAATACATGAACCCAAAACAAGGTTTCCATTTTAAAGAAATGAAGGCAATTTTAGGATATGACTAAAATTATAAATTTAATTAATGTTAATTGTTAAATTACTAAAATTACTAGAAATAAACTAAATGGAGACACTGATATAAGATACGTTAAGTGCTTGGTGAAAAGGTGCAGTATCATCATCATCATCTAGAATGGGAGGAACAAGAGTCAGAGGTACAATATCAAACACACACACACACACACACACACACACACACACACACACACATGTACATGTCACTGCAGGCTGCAGTGAATCTATGATCTCTTGCACCCAAACAAGTCAGAAGCAAAAACCTAACTTTATGGTTTTTGCTTTTGACTTGTTTGGGTGCAAGAGACCACAGATTCACTGTAGCCTGCAGTGACATGTACAACACATATATACATATACATTTGTAAATAAACCATAAAGTTATATATAGATCTTAAAATATATTAAAGACTGAGCATGGATTATTTCTTCTCTCTTCCTGGTATTCCCTTGTCCAATGGAGTAATTACAGACAGCTTTTGAAATTTTGAAAGAGGTATGTGTGACTGCATGAAACGAAGTTCAGTATTCAGAACAACAATAACAGAGTTGGAAGGGACCTTGGAAGTCTTTAATATAATAGAATAACAGAATTGGAAGGGACCATGGAGGTCATCTAGTCCAACCCCTCACCCAAGCAGGAGACCCTACACCATTTCAGACGATAGCAGTCCTGTCTTTTCTTAAAAGCTTTTGCTGATGAAGCTCCCACAACTTCTGAAGGCAAGCTATTCCATTAATTGATTGTCTTTTTTAGAGGTGGTATTCAGCAGGTTCTGACTAGTTCTGGAGAACTGGTAGCGGAAATTTTGAGATCTCTGACTGGCCTGCCCCAATCTATTATCTGCCTCCCAAGTCCCAGCTGATCAGCTGGGTCCTCTTTTGTTGCCCTGCACAGGAGAACGGAGCAGGAAAGCAGGTTAGTGGGGTGGGGAGAGAATGGAGATTTTGCAGTATCCTTCCCCTGCCACGCCCACCAAGCCACGCCCACTGGTAGTAAAAAAAATTGAATCCCACCACTGGTCTTCTTGTCCAACCCCCTACTCAAGCAGGAAACGTTCAGACAAATGGCTGTCCAATCTCTTCTTTAAAACCTGCAGTGTTGGAGCACCCACAACTTCTGGAGCAATTCAAGATCCCTCTTGCAATTACTACTGTTGAGCCAGGTACCACCTATTCTATACTTGTGCATTTGATTTTTCTTGCCTAAATGTAAAATTTTACTTTTTTCTTGCCTAAGTGCAAAATCTTGCTTTTCATTTAATTATAGGATTCTTTATATTTGTGCCACTGTTCCTTCAATGACTTATAGAATGTAAAAAACTTATAGAATGTATGTCTTTAGTGAAATGCAGCAGGCACAGAAAGGTGATAGTCATGTCTTATCTTTCCTTACAGCTAAGGATAGAGTCATCTTGTTAAGAGTAACACCTCTTGTATATCAAAGCTGCTATAGTATTGCATTTCAAAGAATGTTACTGTAGTATCTTCACATTTTAAATTATATTCTTGTCTTTCTTCTCATTTTCCTGCATCCTTTATCTGTCAGAAAGAAACTCATTACACAGAATATACTCACTTTGATCAATATACATGCAAGGTCTATGTAACTTTATGGCTCTTGCTTTTTACTTGCCTGTGTGGAAGAGACATTGATTTACTATAGCCTGCAGCTTTAGAAATAATAAAATGATCTTTGGATCCTTTTCAATTATTTGTATTTCTCAATTCAGTTTTCCATCACATTGTCCTAGCTCCATAAGATGCTGACTCTTATTCCAAACTCTTAGACTCAATTCAAGGATGGAAATTATGCATTGCTACTTATAAGGTCACCAGTAAACAAGTAATTGTGCCGCTGAACCACCTAGAGGCAAAATGGAAAGGCAGGTTATGCACTCAAATATTAAATTTTCCATCATATCAGAGGTAGTATTCAGCAGGTTCTGACCAGTTCTGAGTAGTTTGGAGAACCGGCAAATACCACCTCTGACTGGAGATTTTACAGTATCCTTCCCCTGCCACACCCACCAAGACACGTCCACAGAACCGGTAGTAAAAACATTTGAATCCCACCACTGCATCATATGTTTTATATCTTTATAAAAGGTAATATATAGGGAATAAAAATATTCAGGCAATTCCCGCACAGCTCCCTGATTTTGTGGATCCATATTAAGTTACAAAATTATACTTTTAGATATTATTATAAGAAAACCATTTTGAAACTTTGTTAACTTGATCATTCAGTGACTACTTAGCCACGAAGGTGGAGTTCAACTATGCTGCATTCCTACACTGAAGGCATTTCAAGATGTGATTACTATTTGTATGTATTATTTGTATGTACAATATGAGCACACATATGCACAGTACAGTATGCATCCATATCCAGCTTGCTAACAATGATTACTGAAATACACATATGGAAAGTAAATGTTCATCAGTCTTCCATATGGCAGTCTAAGCTTCTATAGCAGTTTATTTTCTAAAAGGTACATCGGAATCTGTTTTGAACATCAGGCACCAAATCTGTGGAACTTCAATAAGAATCTTTTCTGTATCAAGGGCCACACCTCTCTGGTAACAATCTATCAATAACCTTAGTGGCAGAAAAAGGAAGGGCAGAACAACAACAACAAAAAGTTGAGTCTCTCTCTTTTTTAACCATCCTTTTATTTATTTATTTATTTATTTATTTATTTGATTTGCCAATTGTTTACAAGATAATAAGTATAAGTGGAATCAAGTAATAAGTGGAATAAGTATAAGTGGAATCATAAGTGGAATCAATTTTGTTGGAATCAAGCTACATTATGGCTCCCTGCATCCAAAAATCCACTCATACTACTACTAGTATTAAAGGGACATGTTAAAATAATTAGCAGAGGGATTATTCACTTTAATCACCTTTCCTTGTCCAAATCACTTACTTTGCATGTGTCTTTGTATCATGCTTCCTAGTAGATAGAGTGTCCTTTGCAGGGCCTTCATCACTTCCCTCCCCTCTCAGTTCAGCACTGACTATGACCTGTGCACTTCAGGTATCCCTGGTGACCCATTTTCGTTTCATAATGAAAGAAAGCATTATAAATAAACATTATTTTTAGCTTTCTTTCATACAAGCACCCGCCTAGAGAAAGACTAAATTAAAAATACATCTTTTATAAGCCTTTATCTCTCATACAGTCTTTCCATTATGTAAAGCCATTATCTTCAATCTAATGTTTTTTTTTCCTTTCTGTCTGTCTGTTTCTCTCTATCAAATGTGAAGGCTAGGGGAAGAATAGGTCCTTTCTACTATGAAAAGTGCTTAGAGGCAATTGCAGTTGGGTGTTCTCTTAAATCTATGTAAAAAATAAATAAAATATATACCAAGGGACTTTAAAATTGTATCAAGATGCCAGGATTACCCACTCTTCTTGTAAACATGTATTTGATTAAAATTGGTGCACAAATTTGAAAAAAAGAGAGAGAAAATGTAAAAAAACAAATACCCCACCCCCTCCAACTCATCACTAAGATAATAAAACCAGAAAAGAAAATTGTTGTGATTTTTTTCCCCCTCCTAATCACAAGGTGCATTCTAACAAAGAGGACTGTTAGGCATTTCTGATGAAACATATATCTGGTTAAAATAAAGTTTTTCAAAAGTAGAATGAGAGGCTGTATAAGAGGTCTACGTCATTGCAACTTCAGGGAAGTACCTGAAATACATTTGGGTTAGCTTCCAGAGCGCCTAATACTCAACATTCCTCTTTTCGGTTCCATATTAATGTGACAATTCTCTCTATATTTGTAGCTATACTGTTTTTAGTAAGCATTGCTTTTGCTCTAAGGCACTAATGTTTGTTGTTTTCAAAATTCTAAAGTTGTTACAAATTTACTGTAGATAGGATCAAGGCTAAGCATTTTTTTAGCAAGTCGCACTTGGCTTTAGAATTCATACAGTAAAGACTTCTCTGTGTTCATGTACATTTTTAAAATTGTGCATATTTTACAAAGAAAGAGACTTGCTGCCGAGGATTGTTTGTTTACTTTTCAAAGCCAGAGGACAGCTGAGCTTTTGATTCCAGCTTTGGATTCCACTGAACTGCCTCAGGCAATATATTTATAAGATAGCAAAGAGTGCCCCTTCAAAAACATTCAAGAGTTATTTTGATGTATCTTCCTGAATTGACAGTTTGATTTTATCTCTATGCCACTGGTAATTGTCACAACAGTAACACTTATCTGTCTAAGACGAAATGTATAAATGGGGGATAGGTTAGCTTTATGCTATACAGATTTCTGGATTAAAATGTTTACTCTACAATGAACATGAATGTCCCATGAAATGGTTCTTCACCAATGTGAAAGTTTATTGAAAAAAAGAGTGGTGAGCATCTACAAGGAAATGTTTTCATTTAAAAAAAATGTTTGAAAATAGGGAGGTATTAAATTAGAAATCCCTCTTCCTGTTGCTCTATCCCTCCTTTTATTTGAAGTAATTTGGGTATTGGAACTAGAGTTCTCAGCCAATCACTTATGAATGGAATGGAATGAACAAATAGTAAATGAGGCATGACTAGTATATGTGCATGCATTTGGATAGTGGAGGAAGAAGCAAGACTTGGCTTGCCAATAAAAAAAAAAATCAAACTTCAAGGACATAACAGGGTGTTTTTTTCTCAGTATGGATTGATTTTTAGGAAAGTATTTCTTATTTTACATAATGAGTAGTTCAGTTTGGTTTACCATATTTATGTGAATTCATAAAACATGGTATGAGTTGCTGCTGACAGATTTTCTTTGTTACTGTTTCTTCCTTGTAGAGTTATACCTGAATATAAAACTTATCATATTGCTAGGCTCTACTCTAGTCAGGATTTAACTCCTGATAAATTTGTCTGCAAGAGATTTTCTTCTCACTAATAAATATAATCAAGGTAGGGATAGAAAAAATAATAACCTAGAGACTGTCCTAAATAGTATAATCTATAAATGAACTTCTATTCATTGATGCATATGGCTTCTTAATTCTGCATTATCAATACTATGCCAACTGCATATCTAAAGTATAAAACATCTCAAATGCTTGCATTGTATTAATTTATATATATATTAATTTATATTAATTTAATATATCATATATGACTTAAATTGCAACTAACAGAAGTAATTATTTTAATGACCAAGTTATTTCTCTTCATTTCAGGAAAACTAGGTTTTTCACATGTATTTCAGCCAATGTTATCCCTATACAGTACTAATGGGCTAGTTAAATCATTCAATGAAGTGGCGTGAAGGCAGTCAGGGGAACATTCTGTTCTTAAGCTGTTCCCAGAACTATCACTTCTAAGAGCTTTAAATACCTTTGCAAAAGGAAGTTAAAGCAGTCATAGGACTTTTCATGCCAAGTATACTCGTGGAAAACATCTGTTATTAAATGAAAAGGGGAAGCTAAAGAAATATTGCCTTCTGAAAAGGAACAGACAAGCAAAATCTCTTTAAATATGGGTGCATTTCCATTTCTGGAACTGCATCCTCCCAGAAGTAAAGACAGCACCCTGTCTTCTAGGATTCTGGAAAGGTTTGAAAACCTGGCAATGGTCCCAGACCATTGATGTTTGTTATTTGTTTAATGGCCCTTGTTTTGTTTTGTTTTGGGGATTTTGTTATAGAGCATATTAGTCCACGCTGTCTGTTGATATATTTTTAGTTGTCTTTTAGCTTTAGGACTCCCATCTCCCCACTGGAGATGGGCTGCCAAAATATTGAATGAATGAATGAATGAATGAATTTCATGCAAAACAAGGATTGTCATCCAATTTAAAAAAGAACAAAAACAAAAGAGATATATGGATCAAGATTTTTCTCAGACCTTTTTCTTCAGGCTGACTTATTTCTGTATTACTTTATTCTAGCGAAAAATTAAATGGCTTGTGGTCATCACTGCTCATATCACTATTCCTACTTTATTATTGCAGGTTTATTTTTAACTTGATGTTATGTTTTTAATATGTTTCATGGATTTTTTTTAAATGATGTAAACTGTGGAAGTTATTTTTAAATAAATAAAACATAGATATATTATATTATGAAGGATTACATAGATCTGTGACCATTCACTTGCAAGTTGAAATAGGACATTGTAGCATTAAATTCATGAAAAAGGAATATAGTGAAAACACTGCATAACAAATCAAAAGAAAATAACACTCAACAAATCCATTAGTTAATGAAACTGTAATTCTAAACATAATAAAAATAAAATAAAATGAACAAATAAACAATACAGTATAAAAATTCACATACCAAAGTTAAAATGTTATGAAGTCTGTGCCAAAGGGACTGCTTATGTCATTTTAACATTAACAGTCTTTTCAAAAATTGATCTATTGCAGAGTTCTTGAAACCAATCATTTCTATCCAGGATATTAGTATTTTTTCCAGTCTCTTAACATAATTATCTTGAACCTAAATGTTTCTAAAACATTCTGCAATTTATGAATATGATTCAAAATAATATTAGCATGTTTAACAAGAAGGAATAGTGATATTAATTCTTTTTTTATTTGCCATATAAAAAATAGACTGATGCATATTTAGAAAATTGTCCATGACTGTTGTGATTCTGAAATGTATCTGCATGTTTTGTCTTCTTCTTCATTAATTGTAACTGCTAGCTTTTCCTCAGCAGAGGCAAAAATTTATATATTTTCTACTTTAAATATGAACACATAATTGGGAATACTCCATTATTTCTATAGATGGAGAAATTGTAGGAAGCGTTTCATAACATTTCTTTTTTGGAGGGATTGTATATGAGAAATTATGTAAAAAAGTAATGGGAAAATGTCGGTAATATAATTAGCTTTTCTTCCTTTATTTTCTTCAGCTGTAAATGGATAGACTTACATATTGCCTAAATAACAAAGTCATTTACTTTTTGCTTAGCAACATGAATTGTTTATTATAGTTCATTCAAGATGCCAATGTATTAACCACGAGCAGGAGTATGACCAGTTTTTAAATATTTGCAATATCCAAACCTGAACAAACTGCGTCTTGCACAGGCCACGGCCACCCCAGCTCTGTGAATGGAAAAAACTCACAAAATGTCACATAATGGCAATGTGACATGGTGAATTTGACACCCATGCCTTAGAACATTATTACAAGCACTAAAAATTTAATATAAAACATTACAAAATAAATAGTGGCAAATATGCTCCTCCATGCCACAGAATCCTTCTTTCAAATGCATCTGTCATGCCCCTGGTGAAGACCGACTCTGAGGAAGAGGAGGAACAGCCAACAGGGAATGGGAATGTGGCTCCAGAGGTGGTGGAGGAGGCTGGGGAAGGGCAGAGGCCGGCTGAGCAATCAGAGGAGGATCCAGGCCCATCCCCTATCCATCCTAGGTCACACAGGGAGGAGCGGATCAGGGAAAAGTGAGGTCTACTCAGGAGGAGATTACCATGATCCTCCTTGTGGCTTGCAACCAGGAGCTATGTATATAAGTTTGTAACTGCATAGTCAAAATTGTTGGAGTCAAACTTTAGTGTTTACTTTGAAAGAGGTTTATCTTTGCTGGTGTTCTTCCCATATGAGTCTCCTCAGTTATCTTCCTGGAATGTATGATTAATTATCTTGGCTTGCTTCGGAACTCTCGTCAATGCGGTTTGTTTTGATTTTCTTTTTGCCTCATTATTTACTTTTGGGACTTTAAACTGTGCCTATTAAAACAGTGAAGTTAAGTTGAAATCATTACTGGACTTTAATGTATGCTTTGGGTTTTGGGTTATTTTGAGAGACTACGGGTCATCACATTTTGACTCCAGCCACCCCTTCAACTTATTTTTGCTTTTTGTGGAGTGTCCATGGATCAGCTCAGAGCAGAGATTGGCCCAGTTAAGCCAGCAAGTGGCTCTTTTGACTGTACAGGTGGCACAAATGCAAGCTGGCCGGACATGCCAAAAATGCCCAGTGGCAGTGCCAGATAAATTTGATGGTTCGCTGGCCCAATTTCCAGCATTTTTTGGGCAGTGCCAGCTTTACATGAGCCTTCGGCCTGAGGACTTTCCCACTGACCGGGATAAGGTGGGGTTTTTGATTAGTTTGTTGTCAGGCTCTGCAGCATGTTGGGCGACGCCTCTGTTGACCCAGCCCAACCAGGTATTGGACAATTACGCCGAGTTTTGCCATCAGTTTCAGGCCATGTTTGAGGACCCTGTTCGAAGCCAAATAGCAAACAGACGTTTGAGTGAGTTAAAGCAGGGGCATGGCTCACTCATGGATTATATTGCAAGTTTTCAGGTGGTTGCTCAGGATGTACAATGGAATGACCAGTTCCAGGAGGGTTTGTCGTTGGAGCTCCTGGACCAGTTGGCACGCACTGAATGCCCTCGCACCCTTCAGGAGCTCATGCATCTGTGTCTTTGTATCGATGCTAGACTTCAGCAGCGATGGATGCGATGACGGACAGAGACCGTATCTGTTTCCAGCAAGACGATGTCCTTGGTGGAAGTGCCCTTGGAGGAACCCATGCAGCTGGGGGCTGGCCGCCCTTGCCTGACTCAAGTAGAAAATAATAGACATCGTTGTGATGGTTTATACCTCTTTTGTGGCAATCGAGGCCATTTTGCGGCCAAGTGTTCTGTTAAGACATCCACAGCAGCGACGCCTGCGATGGTGGGAAACGAGCATTGCTCAGCCTACGGGGGTCTGTAGGTCGGGTTGTGAAGTCCTTAGGCCCACCATCTTCGCCAACCTTGCCATCCTTGCCACCTTTGACATCTCCACCACAATTGTTATTGGTGAAGCATCTTGTGCTGACAGCAAGTGTGTTTGTGCCTGGTGTGGGAGTGGTGGAGATCCAAGCCTTGATCGACTCAGGGGCCACAGCCAATTTCATGGATGCTCATTTTGCAGAGCAGTGGTTCATTCCTCAGCAACAAGTGTCCCCGCCAGTAATGGTAGAGACAATTGATGGTCGGCCCCTTCGTTCGGGACCTGTGGTTGCTGCAATCAAAACCCCTATGCGTGCATATTGGGCAGCATGTGAAGGAAACCGTGTTCTATATTATCGCAGTGCCTCATTTTCTGGTGGTGCTGGGTTTGGAGTGGTTACAGGCCCATGATCCACAGATTGTCTGGTCTTCTGGAGCTGTGCAGTTCCTTGATATGAAGTGCACCAACCATTGCTTGCGCTCCTGTGCAGGGAGTGTGGTTATGCCCATGGACCTGGATCAACCTGTGGAGTTGGTGGACTTTGCTGATGTGTTTGGGGAGAAGGAGGTGGATCAGTTGCCTCCGCATCGGGCGTATGAATCTCCAATTGACTTGTTGCCCGATGCAAAATTGCCAGTGGGTCAGATATATTCCCTGTCGGAACCGGAGTTGGCCGCGTTGTGGGATTTTATTGACAAAACCTCCGGAAAGGGCTTATCTGGCCTTCTACCTCCCCATTGGCTGCACCGGTGCTTTTTGTAAAAAATAAATCAGGGGAGCTACGTTTGTGTTGTGATTACCGCAAGTTGAATGCAATCACAGTGAGGAATCAGTACCCGCTTCCCTTCATACCTGAACTGATTGAGTGGCTTTGTCAAGCTAAGATCTTTATGAAGTTGGACTTGCATGGGGCCTACAATCTGGTTCGCATTCGTGCAGGGGACGAGTGGAAAACAGCTTTTGGGATGAGGTATGGGCATTTTGAGTATACCGTGATGCCTTTTGGATTAACCAGTGCCCCAGTTGTGTTCATGCATATCATACACAGTGTTTTCCGTGATTTGTTGGATCAATTCGTGGTCATTTATTTAGGTGACATTTTAATTTACTCAGACTCCCTGCAGGAACACTGGCAACATGTGCGGCTGGTGTTGCAACATTTGCGTGATAACCACCTGTTTGCTAAACGTGAGAAGTGTCAGTTTGCATAAACCATGATTGACGTCTTGGGACATCGTATTTCACCTGCTGGGGTGGAAATGGGCCCGGAAAAGATACAATCATTGCAGGCGTGGGAACCTCCACAGCGGGTTAAGGATGTGCAATGACTGTTGGGGTTTGCGAACTACTACTGCACATTTATTCCCCACTTTGCTGCCTTGACTGCTCTCCTTTCTAATCTGCTCAAGAAGGGGGAGAAGTTCCATTGGGGTGCTGAGGAGCAGGCAGCTTTCGAGGTGTTGAAAGTCGCCTTTGCTTCCGAGCCTATCCTCAAACACCCTCATCCAGGCCAGCCATTTGTGGTGGAAACAGATGCTTCTGATGTGGCTGTTGGTGTGGTGCTCCTCCAGGCCTATGCTCTTGCAGGCACCTTGTTCCCATGCGTTTATTATTCCCGGAAGTTGTCGGCTTGAGAGTGCAGCTATATGATTTGGGACAAGGAGCTATTGGCAGTTAAGGTCGCTTTTGAGACATGGCAGCACCAACTGGAGGGGGCTCGACACCAAATCGAGGTTCGGATGGATCATCGCAATTTGGAACACCAACATACAGCTCAGACATTGAACTAGCGTCAGCTGAGATGGTCCTTATTCTTTGCTCAATTTGATTTTCAGGTGACCTATGTTCCGAGTGGAGGGAATCAATGCACCGACGCCCTATCTCGGAAGCCTGAGTATACCCGAAGGGAGGATAAAATCTTGCCCCGGATGGTGATTCCGTTGGAGCAGTTTGCGGCCGAAGAACCTGTGGACCTCCGAGTGAGGATTCAGAAGGTGCAGCGGCTGGACCCATTTGTGGCAGCTTGATGTCGAGAATTGGATGAGAATGGGAGACAAGAGACTCCTTGGGCATATATTGGGGACCTATTGCGGTTCCGTGATCGCATTTACGTGCCTGGAGGTCTTCTTCATGGCCTTATCCTACGTCAATGTCATGATAGTCTGGTGGTGGGACACTTTGGGGTATTTGAAACACTGCACCTCATCTCTAGGACACTTTGGTGGCCGAGACTTAAACATGACGTGTCGGGATATGTAGCGTCCTGTGGGATCTGTCGCCAAGCCAAGTATGCTCCTGGTGTTCCCCCTGGTCTCTTGCAGTCCTTGCCCATGCCAGAATGACCGTGGGGGGCAGTTTCATTGGATTTCATCATTGAGTTACCTCTATCAAATGGTGCCACAACCATTTTGGTGATGGTGGATATGTTGATTAAAATGGCCCACTTTATTCCGTGTGCGGGTCTTCCATCGGCCAAGATAATGGCTCAATTGTTTATCTCCCATGTTTTCCGGTTGCATGGGTTACCAGACCACATGGAATCAGATCGGGGGTACAATTTACGGCACGCTTCTGGCAGACCCACTCGCGAAATTGCAGGTTCAGGCATGTCTGTCGTCTGCTCATCACCCCAAAACTGACAGAAGACAGAGAGAGTGAATGCTATTTTGGAGCAGTACCTCCACTGTTTCAGCAATATTCAAAAAGACAATTGGGTGGAAGTGCTGTCAGTGGCAGAATTTGCTTATAACAATGCTCAACATGCATCCACCCGTGTGCCCCCTTTCTTTGCTAACTATGGGTTTCATCCATGACTTTTTCCTTTAGCCCTGTCTGATTCCCCAGTCCCGGCAGTGGATATGTTCTTGCAGGAGTTAAAAGCCGTGCACCACATGGTCCGTGATCAACTGGAGAGAACCAAGGAGGACTATAAATGGTTTGCAGACCGACATCATCGTGATGTTCCGCCTTTAGTGATAGGCGATCGGGTTTGGCTCTCTACTCGATACTTACCAATGATGCGACCATCGAAAAAGCTCGATCACCATTACTTGAGACCTTTTCCTGTGGCTTATCGTCTCTCCCTGACACGGACCATGCATATCCATCCTGTTTTTCATCGTTCCCTGTTAGCCCCTGCCTCGGCCGACAGTCCACATAGACCGGCTCCATCACAGCCGGCCCCAGTAGCCCCTCTGGGAGAGGAGGAGTACGAAGTGGATAGCATCTGAGATTCACGCCAGCTGCTAGGCTGATTTCAGTATTTGGTGGCATGGAAAGGTTATGGACCAGAGGATTTCACCTGGGTCGATTCCACTGATGTTCATGCTCCTCGTTTGGTCCAGGAATTTCATGCTCGGTTTCCTCAATGTCCTCGTCCGCCTGGTCCCAGGGGAGGGGGCCATGTGGGGAGGGGGGGAATAGTGTCATGCCCCTGGTGGAGACTGACTCTGAGGAAGAGGAAGAACAGCCAACAGGGAATGGGAATGTGGCTCCAGAGGTGTTGGAGAAGGCTGGGGAAGGGCAAAGGCCGGCTGAGCAATCAGAGGAGGATCCAGGCCCATCCCCTATCCATCCTAGGTCATGCAGGGAGGAGAGGATCAGGGAAAAGTGAGGTCTACTCAGGAGGAGATTAACATGATCCTCCTCGTGGCTTGCAGCTAGGAGCTATGTATATAAGTTTGTAACTGCGTTGTCAGAATTGCTCGAGTCAAAGTTTAGTGTTTACTTTGAAAGAGGTTTAAGTTTGCTGGAGTTCTTCCCATGGACTCTCCTCACTTATCTTCCGGAATGTATGATTAATTATCTTGGCTTGCTTTGGAACTCTCGTCAATGCGGTTTGTTTTGGTTTTCTTTTTGCCTCATTATTTACTTTTGTGACTTTAAACTGTGCCTAATAAAATAGTGAAGTTAAGTTGAAGGCATTACCAGAGTTTAATGTATGTTTTGGGTTTGGGGTTATTTTGAGAGACTACGGGTCATCACAGCATATATATATATATATATATATATATGTTTTCTTAAGTTTTCATGGGTACTTACATGTATGGTGTTCGGCTTGGTTCGGGTATTTTCCCACGTCATTGTAGTTCTTTTAAAGTTGTAGCAACGTTTCAGCAGAATCTCATCTGCCATCATCAGGCTTCTGTATTGTGTCCGTCTGTGGGTCAGACTTTTACAGTGGTTTCAGATTTAAATTTGGGGCAGCCTATTGCTGTGCCAGAATGGTTTTTTTTCTTCATCCTGATTGGTTGGGAGTCTTGGTCTGTGTTTATTGGTCTCGGAGTTTGCTGTGTTCTGCTTGATGGGTGTTTCTGATATCTTCTGTCTGTTTTTTGGCTCTTTTTGTATCTTGATTGGCTGGCAGCATTGTGTTACTTTAATGGAGGTCTTTAGTGCAGCTTGGCTTCGGGTAAATGGACGGCTATCATTAGTTAGGAAGCTGGGTTTCATCTGGGTGCCTGGTTGGGGTGTGTTTGAGCTGGAGGTATCAGGGGGATCTGTTTGTGCCCAGGTGTTTGCCTGGCTTGTGGTGTGGAGATTTTTTTGTTTGTGAGTGCAGGCTTCCAAATGATTGACAGCCTGGTGGAATCATCTCTTCTGTTCATGCTTTCTGGTCTTTTTTTCAATCTCTATGGCTTCTCTGATGACTCTGTGGCTAGGGTTTTCCATAGTGGCCAGGGTTTTGGTGCCATTGAAGTTGATGCTATGACCTGTAGCTTCCATGTGTTGGACTAGTGAGGAAGTGTGTTCCAGCTTTTTGACTGCATTTTTGTGTTCATCCAGGCGGGTACTTATTCTTCTATTGGTCTGTCCAATGTATGTGGCCGGGCATGATGCACAGGGGACTTCGTATACGCCTTGGTTTTCCAGGTCAATTTTATCTTTGGGGTTGCTAAGGATGGCTGCTATTTTTCTGTCTGTTTTGAAGGCAGTCCTGATGTGATGTCTGTGTAGTACCTTACTAATTTTGTCTGTAGTACCTCTTATGTAGGGCAGGACAGCTGTTCCATAGGTCTGTTCATCTTCTGGGTCTCTATTATGTTTCAGTGTGTTTTTGTGGATCAAGCTGGTGATTTTGCTTTTGTGGAAGCCGTTGGCTGTCAGTACTTTAGTCAGGGTGCATAGTTCAGCCTTAATGTGTGTCTTGTCTGCCAGGCGTTTGGTTCTGGTAATTAGTGTTTTAGCCACGGAGTTTATCTGTGCTGGGTGGTGGTGGGATTGGGCGTTGAGGTAGCGGTTGGTGTGTGTTTTCTTCTGGTATATGGTGTGTCCTAGTGTGCCATCTGTTTTTTTGTAGATTAGTACATCTAGGAATGGTAGTTGTTTGTTTGTTTCTGTTTCCATGGTGAACTTGATTTTGGGGTGTGCGCTGTTTAGGTGTGTTAGGAAATTGTTTAGGTTTTCTTGTCCATGGGGCCAAATCACGAATGTGTCATCGATGTATCTTAACCATAGTTTGGGTTTGAGGATGGCATTGGCCAGGGCTCTGGATTCAATTCTTCCATGAACAGGTTAGCAATGACAGGTGACAGTGGTGATCCCATGGGGCTCCTTCTATTTGTTTGTATCTTTGTCCTTTGTATATGAAATATGTGTTGGTTAAGCAGTGTTCTGTTAGTTCCATGAGGTGTTTGGCTGGTTGGTATTTATTTTTGATGATTTCAAGGGTCTCTTTATCGGGACTTGAGTGAATAGGAAACCACGTCAAAACTTACAAGCAGATCTTCTTGCTCCACGTGTAGATCTTTGATCATTTCCAAGAAGTGGTATGAGTTTTGTACATGTGAAGCTGCTGTTTCAGCATGGGGCTGTAGCTGCTTTGCTAGGTATTTGGCTAGGTTTTGTAGTGGTGCTCCTCTGGAGCTGACTATGGGTCTGAGAGGTATGCCTTCTTTGTGTATTTTTGGGAGGCCGTATAGTTTGGGGCATCTGGAAGATTTCTCTCTGGGTATAATCGTGTGTTGGATCTCTTTGCTTATGTGGCTGGTTATAATTTTCTTCTTGGTTAATTTTTCCAGATATGTGGTTGGGTCTGTGTTTATGGGTTTGTATGTGGAGTCTTGGAGTAGGTCTGTCAATTTTGTTTCGTAGTCTTTTCTGTCCATTACTACAGTGGCATTTCCTTTGTCTGCTGGGAGGATGATTATGCTGCTATCTCTTTTCAGGGTTTGTAGTGCTTTAATTTCATTTTTCTGTAAGTTGCTTTTGGGTGGCTTGCTTGTGCATAGGATATTGGTAACTTGGTGTCTTATTTTATCAGCTTCATCTGTATTTAATTTAGTTAGGCTGGATTCTACTGCACATATGATGGATTCTGTGGGGATTTTTTGGGTGCTATAGCATAATTGAATCCTTTGGTTAGAACATCTGTTTCTGTTTTGGTGAGTTCTCTGTTGGAAACGTTGTGCACTAATTGTTTCAGGTGTTGTTGTGAGTTGTTGGGGGTTTTCTTGTCATGTTCTAATTTCTTTAATTTTTCAATAATTTTTCCTGTTTGTAAATACCTTCAGAATCAGCTCTCCAAGTTGTAAGTTGTTTTATCTTGTCCCAAAGTAGAGGGTGGATTTTGCTGCTCAGTTCCAGGTGTAGTGCTAGCAAATCTTTGTTTAACTGATCTAATCGGAATCTCTTACTGTGGAGCTCGTTCCGTAGTAAAGCCATTTCAGTTCTTTTCAGGATACGTTTAGTGGCTGCTGTGCTTTGATGAAATGTTAATTTGAAGCAGGTTGGTGTAGTATTGTTGTCTCTGCAGCTGCGTAGGAATTGGAGGTCACATAGTATTCCTGCTCTTTTAATTTCCAGTTTCTCGTAGGTTTTGATCTGGCTGTTTATTTCCTCCCGTAGAGGTTTGATATTTGTTTTCTTAAGTTTTCGGGTACTTACATGTATGGTGTTCGGCTTGGTTCGGGTATTTTCCCACGTCATTGTAGTTCTTTTAAAGTTGTAGCAACGTTTCAGCAGAATCTCATCTGCCATCATCAGGCTTCTGTATTGTGTCCGTCTGTGGGTCAGACTTTTACAGTGGTTTCAGATTTAAATTTGGGGCAGCCTATTGCTGTGCCAGAATGGTTTTTCTTCATCCTGATTGGTTGGGAGTCTTGGTCTGTGTTTATTGGTCTCGGAGTTTGCTGTGTTCTGCTTGATGGGTGTTTCTGATATCTTCTGTCTGTTTTTTGGCTCTTTTTGTATCTTGATTGTATCTTGATATATATATGTTTTCTGAGGTTCTCGCCAAAGATCCTAATCAAAGATCCATATATATATATATATGTGTGTGTGTGTGTGTGTGTGTGTGTGTGTGTGTGTGTATGTATGTATGTATGTATGTATGTATGTATGGCATTCAGCTTTGTTCGGGTATTTTCCCACGTCATAGTAGTTGTGCTTTTAAAGTTGTAGCGACGTTTCGGCAGAATCTCATCTGCCATCATCAGGCTTCTGTATAGTGTTCATCTGTGAGTCAGGCTTTTACAGTGGTTTCAGATTTGAATTTGGGGCAGCCTATTGTTGTGCCAGAATGGTTTTTTCTTCATCCTGATTGGTTGAGAGTCTTGGTCTGTGTTTATTGGTCTTGGAGTTTGCTGTGTTCTGCTTGATTGGTGTTTCTAATATCTTCTGTCTGTTTTTTTGGCTCTTTTTGTATCTTGATTGGCTGGCAACATTGTGTTACTTTATTGGAGGCCTTTAGTGCAGCTTGGCTCCGGGTAAATGGACGGCTATCATTAGTTAGGAAGCTAGGTTTCATCTGGGTGCCTGGTTGGGGGTGTGTTTGAGCTGGAGGTATCAGGGGGGATCTGTTTGTGCCCAGGTGTTTGCCTGGCTTGTGGTGTGGAGATTTTTTTGTTTGTGAGTGCAGGCTTCCAAATGATTGACAGTCTGGTGGAATCATCTCTTCTGTTCATACTTTCTGGTCTTTTTTCAATCTCTATGGCTTCTCTGATGATTCTGTGGCTGGGGTTTTCTATAGTGGCTAGGGTTTTGGTGCCATTGAAGTTGATGCTATGACCTGTGGCTTCCATGTGTTGGACTAGTGAGGAAGTGTGTTACAGCTTTTTGACTGCATTTTTGTGTTCATCCAGGTGGGTACTTATTCTTCTATTGGTCTGTCCAATGTATGTGGCTGGGCATGATGCACAGGGGACTTTGTATATGCCTTGGTTTTCCAGGTCAATTTTATCTTTGGGGTTTCTGAGGATGGCTGCTATTTTTCTGTCTGTTTTGAAGGCAGTCTTGATGTGGTGTCTGTGTAGTATCTTACTAATTTTGTCTGTAGTGCCTCTTATGTAGGGCAGGACAGCTGTTCCATAGGTCTGTTCATCTTCTGGGTCTCTATTATGTCTCAGTGTGTTTTTGTGGATCAAGCCGGTGATTTTGCTTTTGTGGAAGCCGTTGGCTGTCAGTACTTTGGTCAGGGTGCATAGTTCAGTCTTAATGTGTGTCTTGTCTGCCATTTATTCCCCACTTTGCTGCCTTGACTGCCAAGACACACATTAAGACTGAACTATGCACCCTGACCAAAGTACTGACAGCCAACATTGGACAGACCAATAGAAGAATAAGTACCCACCTGGATGAACACAAAAATGCAGTCAAAAAGCTGTAACACACTTCCTCACTAGTCCAACACATGGAAGCCACAGGTCATAGCATCAACTTCAATGGCACCAAAACCCTAGCCACTATAGAAAACCCCAGCCACAGAATCATCAGAGAAGCCATAGAGATTGAAAAAAGACCAGAAAGCATGAACAGAAGAGATGATTCCACCAGACTGTCAATCATTTGGAAGCCTGCACTCACAAACAAAAAAATCTCCACACCACAAGCCAGGCAAACACCTGGGCACAAACAGATCCCCCCTGATACCTCCAGCTCAAACACACCCCAACCAGGCACCCAGATGAAACCTAGCTTCCTAACTAATGATAGCCGTCCATTTACCCGGAGCCAAGCTGCACTAAAGGCCTCCAATAAAGTAACACAATGTTGCCAGCCAATCAAGATACAAAAAGAGCCAAAAAAACAGACAGAAGATATTAGAAACACCAATCAAGCAGAACACAGCAAACTCCAAGACCAATAAACACAGACCAAGACTCTCAACCAATCAGGATGAAGAAAAAACCATTCTGGCACAGCAATAGGCTGCCCCAAATTCAAATCTGAAACCACTGTAAAAGCCTGACTCACAGATGAACACTATACAGAAGCCTGATGATGGCAGATGAGATTCTGCCAAAACGTTGCTACAACTTTAAAAGCACAAGTACTATGACGTGGGAAAATACCCAAACAAAGCTGAATGCCATACATACATACATACATACATACATACATACATACATACATACATAGGCATACATTATGAACTTATTCTTGTGGAAATACCTGCAGATCTGTCATTGTGCCTCAGAGAAAGTTAAGATAAAGGAGCCCAATGGAATTCAGTATAAAGCTGAAGATTCTCTACTGTTCTTTAGCAGCATTGAGTACTAAAAACCCTCCCTCAATCTTCACTAGTAAACTTAAGAGCATGTTTTTGTATTAGTAACAATTATTTTATTTTTACTGGAAATTCATAACAGTGGTATTAAAATATCTGCTCCCTCTGTTTCTCCAAAAGAATCTTCCAGCTTTAACTATGCAGCTTCATATGTGTTATCCTGTACTTTCTTTCAGTTCAGTTTTGATAATAGGAATTATAATCCAATACAACAGAAAAGTTGGGGAAAGTTGTTTGAACTTCCACCTTAAATTCAATGTATTTTCAAACATAATAAGGGAGATCTTCAATTCAGTGTGATAGCATAAAACAAAACTCACTTCCTCTTCTTCTTTACTATATCCAGTTATATTCTTAGCCAAATGTATGCATTTGAAGATCTATAAAGTACAAATAAACATTTGAAAATGTTTTGTCATTTTTCATTATTTAGTCCATCACAATATAGCTGTGTCTCTGAGTTTATGTACCAACTGAACAATATCTTTCTGTCTCTTAAGTTGAACAATATTCTATTTATTATGTTTTATTCTACTTTTTCCCATAGAGTATTCAGACTAGAATCATGTTTATTATTCTCATAATAAATATAGATGATAGAATGGACAAAGAAAGAATAATTAGTTCATATTGTGATTGCCATAATACTGTTAGTTTTGTTTTAGCTTGGCATATTGTTTGAGTCCAGCAATTGAGTCCAGTTATTAAACCACGATTTATTGCTTAATGTTGTGCATGAACAAGGCCAGCTATTTACTCAGTCTGTGCAGTAAATCCTTTGTATGTTCTGTTCACTGAGTTGCCAAACAGGATAACTAAGAAGATTTTGCCAGGGAAGTCAATAGGAGGAAGAAAAAGGAATGACCAGAAAAGCTGGTCTAGGATTGTCTGCTAAGTTGAGATGGAAGAAAAAGGCATTACCTGAATAGATGTGGATTGTGTAGTGCATGTCCTGATTGGAGATTACTGTCCATTGTGGGGGATTACTTCCTGCTGAATAAACTAAGACTATAAAAAAAATATAAGGCAGCCTGATCCAGCATACAGAGAGAAGTAAAAAGAGTTTTGGGAATTTAACAGGGGAATCCGTAATTATTTCCCCACTAATACCTCATTAAGACCAAACCAGAAGAAAGAAACCACAAAAAGAAATAAAAACAAGACACAGCAGAGGTAATAGTAGATGGCATTCACAGTACATGGAACCAACTAGTTTTAGGTATCTTCCACTCTCCTCTTCTGAAAAAACTTTCTAAGGACATTTAAAAACAATATAGATGTGATATAAATGAATGAATGAATAAATACTTATTTAAATAATATTTATTTCAACAAACTTACAGTACATTTTCAATTTAATGAAAAAACAATAAAATATAAATATAAACAAACAAATAGTATATTATTTAATTTAAATTGACATTACTATTTTTTAATTAATTATGGCATAGGCATTTCTGTTTTACTGCGAAGTGTATTCAGGAAAACCCCTTCATTATCACCTTGTAAAGAATACTCAGTAAGATGAGATCTAGGGTGAGGGGATTGAAAACTAGTCTGCTGTTTTGGATCCCAATTTTATGACTAATAGGCATTTAGCTCATTTATTTTACCAAATTAATAAACAGCTTTCCACCTCCCAAGATGTACAAAGGTCTGTATAAGGAGACTATTTACAAAGGCAACAGCTAAGAAATCAAGACACTGTGAGTTCTAGCTTTGCCATTTTGGTGATTTGAGACTGGTCATTCTCTTTCAGGAAGAAGACAATTACAAACTATTGTAGGGACTTACCCAGGTAGTCACTAGGAGACAAGAAAAACTTGAAGACAAAATAATCATAATCATAATAAAATGACTATAAAAGGTTAAAGTGATATTATAATAAACCAACTTATTTATCTCATCATACAAATGCCAAGACACACAGACAAAATATGTAAATAATTTTTTAAAATTGTAATTTAAGAATCTTAAATGTCTTGGAAATTAGACAGGAAAACTTTTTCAAAGAGGCCTTAAGCATTTTTATTCACTTGAGGCTCAAAAGAACAGGGATAGGTTTCCCCACCATTTAGCATTGGGAATTGAACTGGTTTTAGATAGTGTGTTTAAACCAGGGGTTGCCAACCTTTTGGACCTCAGGGACCACCAAACTCATAATTTTAGATCCCAGGGACCACTAACTGGTTCTGTGGGTGTGGCCTAGTTTGTGGGTGTGGCTTAATGGTCATGTGACTGACTGGGCATGGCTTGTATGTAAATATATAAATATTTATATAAATATTGAATTTTTTATAAAAAAGAGCAACTTTTACCCCAAATCAGGCAAAGCAGGCAGGCAGATTGAGTTGCTCACAGAATCACAGATCATTCAGAAATCTATCTATCTGCCATTGGCTAGCTCAGTCTGTCACATAAAATTTGCTTGCAAGCAAACTCACAAAATTAACTCACAACACACCATGCATGTAAATATTGAATTTTTTATTTAAAAAAGAGCAACTTTTACCCAAAATCAGGCAAAGCAGGCAGGCAGATTGAGTTGCTCACAGAATCATTCAGTGATCAATCTATCTGCCATTGGCTAGCTCAGTCTCTCAAATTTGCTTGCTGTGAGTCTGCACTGAATTTGCTTGCAACCAAACCTTCAGTCCTAACGTTCGGCTGTACTTAAAAGCAGAGCCGAAGATCTAAAGACTAGCTAGAAAGCAAGAAATCCAACAATTTCCTGCTTCCTAGCTAATCTTCCAGCACAGCAGAACAGATGATGGTTGGAAAAAGGAAAAATAGCAATTTAGCAGACCAGGTAAGGAGTGAGTGAGCGGGGATGGTTCCCACGGGCCATGTGGGCGGCACAGCCTTGTGTTTCTGCACAGCCTGGATTAATTGCTTTGGGGGGGTGCTCTGAGGGTGAGATTTCTCTGCGGCCCACCAAAATTTTCTCGCGGCCCACCGGTTGGCGACCGCTGGTTTAAACTATGCCTTGAAGAATGGTATTCTGTACATCTTTTCATCTTGGGTATGCTGTGCCACTTTGTACTAGCACTTGGGATTCTTCTCTGATCCTTTTTGATAACATACAAAATTTTCATTTAGGCCCAACACATTTCAGAAAACTTCCTCATTTTTCAATGTTATGAAGTTATATTTACCATTGCCTGAAAGTAGCCATTCAACAAGTGAATGCTGAAGGAAATATTATTTTAAAACTATGTAGAATAAATATTGCACAAGAACTGTTAAGTTACTTTCTTTAAAAAAACACTTCACACAAGAAATGCTAAATCTATCCCGGGTAAATTATCTCTACCCAACTTACATAATCAGTTTGAAGATGTCTGCACAAGTTTATATGAAGAATATTCAGCTACATGCAAATGTTTTGTTGCCCTAGTCAAATTATATATTTCAATCAATCTGTAAGTGAAATAGAAGCTAACACAATCTCCACATGGTATAAACATAAGCACAACATCTTTTTAGTATTGATGTTCATTGTATATAAGCCAAATTGACCATGGATGGCAGTGCCAAGTGACTAAAAAAAAAAAGAGTATGGCTACAGTAGCCTTAACTAACCAATAGGTTTTTGACAAATGCAAGCCTTGATCGCATAATGGCCAAGATGTAAAAGATATGTCAGAGTTCTTTCATACAGCAAGAAAAGAAGGGGGGGGAAAACCACTTTAAGATTGAAATGGCTGTAGACAAATTTTGGCTGCCTCCTTAATAAGCTGAAGGTGAGTCAAAAGCTGTGTCCTAAGGATGTCTCCTGTAAAGATTCTTTGCTGGTTATCACTGGACTATGAATAGCAAATTGTGCAGAAAGAGTCCAAAGTTTATTGGAAGGCCTAAATGTACACTAGAATGCCAGTAAGGAATTTTTATTTGTAAATTAAACTAATGTATCAGCTTTGCAGCTGCCTATGTATTTCTTTCTCCCACCCTTGGAGAAAAATGCCAGCCAAGTTTTGTTTATGTCTTTTAACAGTCACAAAATGCTACACATTATTTGATGTCTATTGGACTGGTAAACAATCCAATGATATTATGGCAGGGAATATTACACTTTTGGATATAAATGATTATGCTGATAAAGATGTAGCGTGTAATTTTTGAAAAGCATATTTTTAAATAGTAGAAGAAAATATATTTAAATGCTTTTAGCACACTGAGTAGAATGTACAAGTACATCTCTTATACATGCCATGTTAATGCATGTTGTTTTTCTAGTTTTAATGTGACACAGATTCAAAATTATTTCCATTTTTAAAATATAGACTATAAAATAAAGACTTTATAAAGAAACAGAAGTTTAGATAATGTTACAATAGTCCAGTTAAATGAGTGGCCTATTGTAAATACATCAATTTTTGTTTATTAATAGGGGCAACTGATATGGAATCATTTCTATAGAGCAATTCCAATACAGCTGTTAATAAGAATGAATAGGGAATGTATCTTTACCTGAAAGACTATGAATGAAGTGTTGTTGTTGTTTTATTAGGGGCCAATGATTCTGAACACACAACATATGGAAAATAGACTAGTTTAAATTGAGAGGGGGAAAAAAGATGAAAAATGTCTCCATTTCTATAAGGTACTGTGATTTAGGCAATGGATATGACCTGAGCACAAGGGTCTTTCCCAGCTGATAAACCTTGGCTTCTACATTCTTTTTCACTTTTTCCCCAACCAGGAAATTTTATGTAAATTCTGAATACTTTCCCCCCATTTTTGTTTAAAGATGGCACAGCATCAGCCCTTGTAGCACATTAAAATACCAAATGATAGAATAAGAAATGGATCCAGACAGTGGATTGTGAGAGGATAAAAAATTGATAAGGTTGTAATGGGTGTCAATGAGGTGATAACTATTTTGCTTTGAAGATCTAATTGTATCTAAAACTAAAATGTTAAGACATACACTTCAATTTCATTTTTGCCTCCGCCTTCCACCATAACAGCAATAAACTGTGACTACAATTGCAATTATTGCTGGGCCTGACATTTACAAAATAGAAAACAAAGGAGTTGAAGCCTACAGATTTTAATTGGGGATTTAATTATGTATTTTACAATTGTTTCTTGAATGTTTACAAAATAGGCAAATAATTCAATCAGCGGAATATATCATTATGTGGTATACAAGTACGCAGTTTCACATATGTGGTGTACAAGTATTGTAAGTCATGTTTGCCCAAAATATCCAAAATGTATTTAAATCACATTAAGTGATAAAAAAATCTATGTATTAATTAAAGTACAATTAACCTACAGATATCAACAATCAAATAATTACTAAGATGGCACTTAGGTAAATCACTCACTTTCTCGTTGGGCATTTTTTGCTACTATTTGCTCAACTGTTAAGAGAGTATCAGTTTGACACAAAGAGGCTTTTAAAAGTGGTGCTGTGTTTTTTTATCATTTATATAGATGTCTGGAGAAAAACGTCCAACAAACTGACAGAAAAAATGCTATTGGGTATATGGCAATAACAAAAATATGATTTAATATGATTGTACCCATCCAATGTCCTGCTTTTCAAAAATATTCCTATGCAATACGATTTTTGAAACAGTATTTAATCATACATTCTGGATACTTAATGATTTAACAGTCCTAATAGTTAAAAATAGTTTAAAAATAGAACCTAATGTTAAAAATACATTACTTGATCAGTATATTGATGAAAATAAGTTGAATTCATTATTATCCCTAATAAAATGTACCCATTTTATAGGAATATGAACATTGCAAGAACATTGGCATGAGAGTCCTGACATTTATGAAAAGAACAGACAAACAATGGTTATGGCAAAGAATGCAGTTTTGTTCTTTCAGGAAAAACTACTGGAGAGAGATTTTTCTGAGGTCAGTGAATCAGACAGATAGCAGTGGTTTGAGGAACTGGAATTTGTAAGTCTTTATTGGTAGAATAGCAGTACACCACGGTAATGTTATGCATTTTGTTGGGGTTGTTTTATTTTATTTTATTAAATCTACAGTATCTTTTTATCCTGCATCTTCTACTTTGTCAGTTTCATAGATGTTTATAATAAGACTTCTTATGTGCATAGGTACCAGTTTTCTGATTTATTAAATATATATTGGGTAGCCAGGAGATTTATACTAATTGTCAATTATTTATGTATCTTGCATGCTTTAGAACATAGAAAGATTTTCTCATCTCACAACTGTCTTATGAACTGTATTATTATAAGACATAAGACACAGGCATTCTGAACTTAAAACTTCTATTTCTTCTGAGTTATGTAACTGATCTGAAAACAGTATTTTAATATTTATTGATTATTCATATTTATTTATTACTGATAAGGCCATGGTCACTTTTCAATGTTGTTCTTTATTATTTACAGCAAAAATTAAAACAAAACAAAATTAAAAAGCAGCAGTATTATTAACCATCAACATTTATACTTCTAAAGTCGAATTTATTTATTTACTTTTTAGAGTTATAAGGTGACCCAACTTAAACAGAGTTGGGGCATCATACAATAGACAAATAAACATGACAAGTAATGTTAAAAAAAGGACTTGATACAAATATAAAATAGTAACTAAACACAATAGTAATACAAACAAATGATACCTTCAGAATAGCTAGATAAAAATAAATCTCAGCATAAATACTGAGAAATCCACCTTTGTTAAAGTTAGTCCAAAAATTAGTAAAACTGGAAGATACTTCCTGAAAATTAGCAAACAAATGCTCAATCATAGATGAAATTCTACAAATGAAAGATAATACTGAGAAGACATACACCATGCCTATCAATAACAGGATATTTGGGGGGGTTCTTCTATCCTTTTGTAAATATTAATCTAAATGTCTTCCAGCTGTCAGAGCTACTTTATCTTGTGCATGCCTGTAGAAGAAGCCAGAATAAGGTACCTTTTAACTGAGATACGATATGCAGTACAATTTAAAATGAATATCTCTTTTTATTAACTAATTAGGAGGGAATGAACAATAACGTACAGATTGGGAACAGTTAGTTCAACAAGTACCAACAATCAGAAGCAATGGGGAAGAATTAATTCTGACAGTGTTAAAAAGCCAGTGATTCAATTTAAAAGATGAGCGTGTTTATTTAACCCTTAAATGATGCATTTGATTTGTAAAATCAAATCTAACAGATTTGAGATGTCCTAACAGCTGTGTTTTCATGTTAAGATGCTTGTGAAAAATTATGGGGTTTTTTTTCCAAATGTTTGACATATGTCCCTAATTAGTTTCTATTAAATGGATTTATTATAGCACTTCTTTGCCAAATATTGAGGTTTCATTGCATTATTATTAAATGATTTATGCTTGTCATATCTACACCTTTTTGTCATAGTTGACAGCTTTATACCTAATTCAAGGCAAATGGCTCCATATTAGTATAAACCATCACAAAATATTATATATATAAAATATTATATATTAGTATAAACCATCACAAAAAAAGAAAAGGATCTATACATTGACTACAGAGCTGATTGCATCAAAAGAAAGTCACACAACCCGCAACTCCTCATCCAATCCAACATCACTCAAAACAAGGCATGCATTACCCTAACTACCTCTATTCCAACCACAACTGGCCTTAATTGCAAGCTACTCAATGCAAGAAGCCTTGTAAATAAAATACCTGAATTTCTCCTCTTACTACTGTAAGTACATAGTTACCATTATTACTATTACTATAAGCTACCACTGTAACTACATAGCCAAAAAGGCATTAAGAGTTGTTAACCTAATCCTACGTAGCTTTTTCTCTGGTAATATCACACTACTAACTAGAGCGTACAAAACATTTGCTAGACCAATACTCGAATATAGCTCATCAGTCTGCAACCCACATTACGTATCTAATATTAGCACAGTTGAAAAAGTCCTGAAATATTTCACAAGAAAAGTTCTCCACTCCTCTACTCATTGTAGAATACTTTATGCCACCAGATTTGAAATTCTAGACCTAGAAAACCTTGAATTACGCTGTCTTCGGTCTGATCTAAGTATGGTATATAAAATCATACATTGCAATGACTTACCTGTCAATGAATACTTCAGCTTCAACCATAACAACACAAGAGCACACAATAGATACAAACTCAAAGTTAACCGCACCAAACTTGATTGCAGGAAATATGACTTCAGCAACAGAGTGGTCAATGTCTGGAATACTCCACCTGACTCTGTGGTTTCTTCCCCAAACCCCAAAAACTGTAACCTTAGACTGTCTACTATTGACCTCACCCTTTTCCTAAGAGGTCTGTAGGAGGCGTGCATAAGCGCACCAATGTGCCTACCGTCCCTGTCCTGTTGTTTCTATTTATTTTTCTTATATGTATCCCTTTCATGTATTCATAACTATGTATATACTTATACCAATTATCTTGTAAGTGATTGACAAATCAAAATAAATAAATAAAATAAATACTAAACATGGCTAAATTCGACATTATATTTGTCTGTGAAACATGGCTCAACGCATCTCTCCCTGACTCCATTACCACAGTAAGAGGCTATCATGTTTACCAATCAGATCATGAAATTCGTAGAGGAGGTGGTGTTGCTATCTTATATAAAAAGTCCTTACATCTAAAAAACACCCAAGTTACCCAGGAGCTTGCTATTCCTGAGACCATCATCTGTGAACTGACCTTAAATATCATATTTCAGTTCTTACTATGTTACAGAGCCCCTGATTATGACATTGAACACACAAACAAGCTAAATACACTGCTAACATGGGCAGCATCCTGCCCACACACTTTTATGTTTCTTGGTGACTTCAATCTACCTCATATTAACTGGACCCTTAACGAATGTACAACTGAATCCACACATGCAACCTTCTACAATGCAGTAACAAATTTGGGACTAGAACAACTAGTAACCAACAACACTAGACTTAACAACTGTCTTGATCTCATCTTTTGCAATAGTTTGAATTCAATTTACAGAATACAAATTAAAGAACCCTTTTCCAACAGTGACCACAACATGATTGACTTTTGTCTCAATATACGTCCACACAAAAATCATCACAACGATGAAATTCTCAATTATCACTTCAAAAAAGGCAACTATGATCTTATAAACAATGATCTCTCATCCCTTGATTGGCAATTTCTATTCTCTGGATGCAATACTGTAGAAGACCATTACAACATATTTTTACTTGAAGTCAAAAGAGTCATCAAACTATATGTACCATTAACAACTCCCAAAACCAGAAAAAAACAAATTACCCATAACAATAAGGAAGCTTCAATCCCAAAAGAAATCATTTTGGCGGAAAAACAAATCTGGTCACGTTGCCAACTTCAAAAGCCGATACAAAAATTTATGGCACCAGATAAAAACTGAAGGCACCAATTATCACGTATTTTACAGAAGACAATTTTGAAAAAGCACTACACAATCTAAAACCATCTCTATCTATTAAGATAGAGCCTACTTCTTCAAAAAGCTATCCACTGCCATAACCGAACCTCTAAGCATAATCTTTCAGGACCAGCTCCTTGCCAAAACTATGGTCACAAGCCACGGTCATCCGCATCTTGAAAAAAGGGGAGACCCCAGCCTAGGTGAAAATTACAAACCCATCAACGTGCCTACCGTCCCTGTCCTATTGTTTCTTTTATTTCTTTTATTTTTCTTATATGTATGCATGTATTCATAACTATGTTTTTACTTGTACCTATTATCTTGTAAGCAGTTGACAAAAATAAATGAATAAAATTAAATTAAAATAAAATCACAACCAAACAGAAAAAAACATGAGGACATTCAATGCAATGGAACACTATTCAGCAAACTTCATGGCTGAGCAAAGACCTGACCTGGTTTCTTTGATCCAAATCTATAATTTATTCACTTTCTACAGCATGTAATGATATTCACTGTATGATTGGCGTTGTAAACTGCCCAGAGTCACTTGGTTGAGTTGAGCAGCTATAGAAATTGAATAAATAAATGAAATAAAGATTCATTTATTCCACTCGTCTTGTACATTCCAATACAACTGTTAATCTGAATATTAATTATATGTTTTAATGCTGTTAGTATATAATATGTTTTTTAATTATTTATTATTTTTGTAACAGACTGAATATATTTTGGTAATCAGTGCCACTATTTGGCAGGAGTTAGACTTTTAACTGAGTTAATCAACAAATGAAGATGATGGTGGTGATTTTATTCTGTTTTTCACAATGTGCATATTAAATAATCACATTATTTCTTGGACTTGAACACCTATGAGGATGTCTTCAACAATATGCAAAGAAAGCTGGCAAGTTAAATTCTGTGTCCTTTATATAATGTTCACTAGGTCAGGGATCCCCAACCTTTTCGACGCCGCGGCCCGGTTCCGACATCAGCTGGGCGCGCGGCCCGGTATCGGCGTCAACTGGGCGCCGCCATCTTTTATGACGAAAAGGCGCTTCGGTGACGTCACCGGAGCGCTGTTCGTCATAAAAGATAGGCGCCATGCGCTTCTGGTGAGCTTTTCGGGTAGAAATGGCTTTCTACCGGAAAAGCTCACCGGCGCTAGCGCCACCATCTTTTTATGACGAAACAGCGCCCGGTGAGCTTTCTACCCGGAAAAGCTCACCAGAAGCGCTTTTTACCAAAAAAGATGCGGCGCCCAGCAACCAGCTGCCCGGTAAGGGTTGTTCCGCGGCCCGGTACCGGTCCGCGGACCGGCGGTTGGGGACCCCTGCACTAGGTGACTTCTAAATACCAAACATGTCATGTGATTATCCTGCAGGCATTCTTGTATAGAAACTGAATGTCACACAGGCAGCTGAGTTTCAGACATGCAGAATGCTGACATTAGTCTTTATTAACAGCTAGCTTGGAAGCATGTTTTCCCCAATAACCTGTACTTTGGTCCTTCTATAACTTGCAGCCTCCAATTTTGGTCTTTACCATAGCAAAAATAAAGCCTAGTGAAATTCTTTCGTCTCCTTTCACTGTTTTTTTTAGTTCATGGTTTTAGTTTTTATTATTTGTATTTTTATTATTGTTGTGAGTCGCCCAGAGTTATATTGTAAGATGGGTGGCCATACAAATATTTTAAATGATTGAATGAATAAATAAATAAAATCTCTTCACCCTGTTTCACTTTTTTATATTTTGTTTCTCCCATAACCTCTAGATATAATTTGTATGCAATTTGGAGCTGGATCTATTTTAATTATATTAGTATCATAAATTACAACATATACTAATGGGATATGAATAGATGATCATGTCATTTCCTTCTTCATGTCCTTACTCACCTCTCTAATACTAGATTCATGAAGCATGGAGAACAAGAGGCAGACAAGATTTTGTGCCTCTGACAGAGGGAATATAATCAATGATAACAGAGGTTAAATAAATAAATTGAACAGAACTTTGAGCAGTAATAAAAGTTTTGTATTAGCAGTCTTACATTGTCACGGTTAGAAATAAACAGCCTTGGATTTCATTAGTACCTGGATGGGAAAGTACCATAGAATTCCAAAATAATAAGTTACACTTAAAAAGTGAATAACAGTCCAGACAGATGCTATGACAAACCACTCCTAGTATTATCAAGTAAACTGAATGTAGTTACCTAGAGTTATGCCAGGAAAGAAAGGAGGAAGGAAAGGTTGTCATAGTCATCAATAATTCCTTTATGTCTGATCCTCAGCCACTCTATGGATCAGCACTCACCATGCTCCTCTGTCTTGCACTGCCTCCTTCAGATCCACCATGGTCATCATGTCATCGTCCTTTGTACTGTCCAGCTATGAGATTAGGGCATCTCCATCTCCTTTTTCCATTGATCATTCCCAGCATTATTGACTTTTCGAGTGAGTCAGCTCTCATGATACGAGAACCTCTGTTTGGTGATTTGGCTTCAAGTGATATTTTTGCTGAGGTTCGGTCTGGGTCTAGCACTTACTTGTTTGTTATTTTTCCAGTCCATGGATACATAATAGTTGCCTCCAATACCAGAGTTTAAAGGGATCCACCTTCTTCTATCTCTCTTTTTCAGCATCCTTCTGGGTCTCTTTTCTCGCCGCCAAACCACTTGATGAAGGCTTCGGTGGCAAAAAAATGAGGCTCAGAGAGCCACGCACACCCTTCCAGGCCTCCTTTTTCACTGCTGAAGGGCTTCATGAAGGCTTCATTAAGTGCTTTGCCAATAAGAAAGAGGGAGTGGGCAAAGAATCAGAGAGGCGGAGAGGAGACAGATCTTCATAATGTAAGTGACCCGGTGCAGCAGGATAGTGGGGGAAGCAATTGTGGGGACCCCAGGGATGGGAGAGTGAGGTATCTCAATGGGTCGAGGGAGGCCTTGGGTGGTTTGAAGCAGGTGGCCTATTCCATTGCTAGGTGCCCCATGGCCTTCCCCACTCAGAGATATCTTATGTGTACTTAACAAACCATGCATTTGATTAGTGAATGTGTCGGCGAAAGGAGGGAGTGCTTGCTTTCAAGTTACGTAATTCGCTCCTACAAATGCTCAGGTTATGAATGGAATGGGCAGGCTCCGTTACATTCGTAACTCAACAACTACATGTATAAGTGACAAGCTGAAATTTTTCAAGAGCCTTTTTCAATTCTGAACCATTTTGTGTCTCCATATTCTATTCTTACAGTGGCTTCCTGATCCGGGTACAATGACTCACATTTTACACAGAATGAGATGTATCAGACAAGGGGACTCACTCCTTGGTACCATATCTTCTACATCTTTGAGCTGATCCATAAAGTTTTTTTGTTAGGGAAACTAGGTCTTTTTCCAAGGGAAGGGAAGGGAAGAAGGAAGGAAGATTTCTGATTCTTCCTGCCAGCTTCCCACAAGGAAACTCAATGGGGAAGCTGGAAGGAAGTTAGAGGTCATTCCCACTGTTCTTTTTTTTCATACCCATGGTCAGTCTGTTTCTCTGTTTGGGCAATGAAATACCTAAAATGTAGGTATTTATTATATTTGTCTAATATATACTGTGAGTGAATAAAAAATGGCCAGGTTTAGTGGTAATAAGCTGTACCTAATGTATTTTGTAATATTGCAGTACTTGCAATAATGAAAAAGGGTGGGCCAGAGCCAAGGTTTTCAGTTTTTCTTAGCTTGTAGATAAGATATTTGTTTGTGCACTTGCTTATTACTTAATTTATTTTAAATTCATTAAATTAATGATTCAGAACATTTGATCTCATAAGACTACAAACATGTCAGTTGAAGTTTTCATGAAATTTCATGTTCAAATTGTTGTCCCTTACTGTAAAAAAATGTTTCTTGCTGGTTTCAAAAATATACAATCAGTTTGGAATGTGTTTCTGAAGGATCTTCAATATTTTTTTTGTTAACTTCACACCTTTAAATTTTTAGAGTTGACAGTTCCCATCATTCCTGGTAATTGAATGTACAGGATCATGCTGATGGAAACTGTAACTGAAACCAGAAGGTGAGTGGAAGGTTGCCTCCTCTGTTAATTCATGTCCTTGTTTTGATATAGATCTCTGGATGAAGGAAAACTTAGTTCCAAAATTTATTTGTCTTTATCTGTATAATGGAAGACAATCTCCATCAAAACCACTGTGCATTGAAGAACTACCCAAATAAGCAATCCTAATGCTGATGGTTCAGTAGCCCATTAAACAGCCTGTGATCTCAACATTTAATCCATATTTTTTAAATGTTATTACAAAATTTTAATAATAATTTGCAATGTATACAGGCTTTTGCAGACCCACTACTATTGGTTAAATGTTTATATGTGCTCCCTAAACACTTCATTCCCATAAACAAACAGAAGCAATTTAAAAATGTCTATCTGTTTTGACCTCCAAGTGGTGATTTCCCCAACAAACAGAGCTGCTTTGTTTTTGAATGACCCATTAAAAAATGCATTTAATGAGAAGCATGACTAGGCATGGATTGCTCAACCTTTTATGCCTAATGCTCTCTAGAGAGCTTTTTAAAACCACAGTTTTTGGCAAGGCAGAACCTCAAGCACTAAGAGGCTCAGCTAGAGACATGACTCACAAATGAATGTGTGTGTCTATGTATGTGAGTGTGTATGTGTGTGTATGTGTGGGGGTGGGAACGTGGGATGTGTGTTTGTGTCTGTGTGTAGTGAAAAATCAAGGAATGTGCTCTCCTTGTGTGAAATTATGCTGCTTAAAATACAAATCATGTTCACCATATTCTTGCCTCTATTTTCCCCCTCAATTTATAAGACATTATTATGTACATAGGAAATATACATGCTCACTGCCTTCCTGCTGTAGACATTAGAAACACACACATACACTTTATGTGGCTATTCAGAGAGGGAAAGTCAATTGATATTCTGAAGTACGAGGCTACAAGATCACTTTCCAGTCCAGGGTCTCTGAAATTAATGACTTACCCGACCCTTCTGATATGGCAAAGATTCAAAACTAATCTGATGCTTCACACTCTCAGCCAATCACAGTATTTGCTGTTTCACATCCTTACTTCTGAAGTGGACTCTGAGGCCAAAGTATGCACTGATAATAATAGCTCACTACATTAGACCCACAGACTTTATTATTACCCTTTAAAAATAATTATGGCAGGATATTTCATTAATAGAGATAAAAAACAGAGAAGAAATTAGTTTGAGATTTTATAAATAGAGAACTGGAATGTATCTGCTTTAAATTCATGCAATTAAAGAATTGGGAATGACCTTGGAGGTTATTTCATCCAACTCTTTCTTCCATGCAAATTCTTTTTAAAAAGGGCTCTTTGAAGACCTTTGGTGAAGTGTACATAACCATTGCATGTGGCAGTGTTTTCCAATGGCTGCTAATTCATAGAGTCTGGTACAGTGGTGGGATTCAAAAAAATTTACTACCGGTTCTGTGGGTGTGGCTTGGTGGGGCAGGGGAAAGGATACTGTAAAATCTCCACCCAGAGGTGGTATTTGCCAGTTCTCCGAACTACTCAAAATTTCTGCTACCAGAACTAGTCAGAACCTGCTAAATACCACCTCTGGGCAGAAATAGGATGTTGGTCTTCAGAAAACAAAATAACTCACTGTTTTAAAGGGGTGGGAGGAACAATCTGGTCTAGTAGTTCCTCCTAATATTTAACCTGAAGTGCCTTGAATTTTAACCCAGTGGTTCTGCAAGCCCTCTGGTAACCTTTTTATTAATATTTCCATGTCTAACTTTCTCTATCCATTTTCCCACTCTTAGTAAACTTTCCACCAATAAGCAGAAATGCAACAACCTTTTTCTAATTTTTCAGTAGGACAAAACATTTATGGTCCCTTATATCCTTTTCATCTGGTTCTACTATTTTCTGGAACACTTTAAATGTGCATAATTGTGGAAGATAGAGTGATAATGATATCCAGTTGCACCTCAAAGAATTGGTTTATGGTTCAATTAGAAGCACCAGCTAAAGTTCAGCCGAAGGGTTTTTGTATTGCTTGTTTTTGCTTGTTTTATACTTTGCATCCAGTGTATCCAGTATATATGGCTTGGCTTTTTATTTATTTCTGCCATACAGATAAAACAGGTGGTCCTGTTTTATTTATTTCTGCCATACAGATAAAACAGGTGGACTTACAATCACAAGCTTAAAATGCCTGTTGTTAAGTGAGACATTTGTTAAGTGAGTTCTGCCCCATTTTACATCCTTTCTTGCCATAGTTGTTAAGTGAATCGCTGCAGTTGTTAAGTTAATAACACAGTTGTTAAGTGAATCTGGCTTCCCCATTGACTTTGCTCGTCAAAAGGTCACAGAAAGTAATTACATTACCCTGGGACACTGCAACTGTCATAAATGTGAGTCAGCCGCTAAGCATTTGAATTTTGATCATGTGACCATGGGGATTCTGCAATGGTCGTAAGTGTAAAAAAGAGTCATAAGTCACTTTTTTCAGCGCCATTGTAACTTTGAGCAGTCACTAAACAAAGTGTTGTAAGTTGAGGACTACCTGTATTGGTCTGCAAAGCTTTACTAAATCTGTTGTTTAATACATGGTGCACTGGTCATCTTAAAAATGTATACTGCTAAATGTTTTAATGGCCCATTGAGTGAATCGGTCAATTGTCAGAAACTGCAGCAATACTTTCCCACTCTAGCTGAGTACCAAAACAAACCCTAAATTTATTGTAGAAGATGTAAGAATTTGTTTCTGGAAACTGGAACAATTCTTGGCTGTTGCTCTTTTTTTTTTAAAGAATATTACATCAAAAGTGACAAAGCTTTTTTTCAGAAACAGCTCTTTTTAACCATCCAGAACTGTCTGGCATGAGGGGATAAAAAGACTGACACCACTGGCACAGGAAGGAGACATTTTTTTTGCATGGGACATATTGTTCTTCTTTGGCAGACAGGGACAAGACAGAATGTTATCCAGCAACATAAGGTAGTATCCGCACATTACTATAGTAAAATAAAAATTGGTCAATCTTGGCAGAATGTGCCAAAATATCTCTTATTAAAATTATCTTAGGTATCCAGACTCACATATTGTGTAGATGTGGAATTGTTGAGAGTCTTAGTATTCAGTGATCATTATTGGAAGTGAAACATTATTTTGGCATAAATTTAATAAATAAATAAATAAATGGGCTGTTTCAATGGTTTTTCAGAGATATCATAATCCAGTGACCCCCATTAGTGAATCACTTAAGATAAAACATTGGTTCAGCCACAGCTTGTCAAAATGTATCCCGGAAGATCAGGATTAAGTGACTCAGCTAGTTCTTTTCTCTCGTTTTCCTACAAAACAGACAGTCAAGGACAGAATAAATAATAGACCTGTAACAAAGTCTAAAAAACAGGTAGAGACTTGAAATCTGAAGCTATGAGACTGAATGTTCCCTTGAAATCCGATGAGGAATAATATCTATTAAAGATAATGCTAAAATTCAAGGTATAACCTTATGCACAGTCTTAATGTTCATGTAAATATTATTTATTTATTAAAGTTTATCCCACCTTTATTACTAAGGAACTCAAGGCAGTGAGCATATATATTACTTCTTCCTCCTTTTTTCCTCACGACAACAACCCTATGAGGTTGATTGGTCTAAAAGAGAGTGACTGCCCACAAGGTCATCCAACTGGCTTATTAATGTAATGTAATGTAAGGAAAAGTCCTGGTAGCACAGTAGTTAGAATGCAGTATTGTAGGCCAACTCTGTCCACAGTCTGGAATTTGATCCTGACAAGGCTAAAAGCTGACACAACCTTGATGTAGGAGATGACCAGGCTGAGCCCAAGGAAAGGGCCAAGCATGTCATCAGTCATGAGTCCTTGCATGTCCACAAAAGATCTAAGTCCAAGCCACCTGGAATTCCTTTGATTCTTATCTGTCACCAATTGAGTACTGTAAAAGACTGTGGGACAATATATACATCTAAGCGCTATTACTATTGCTAATGTAATATAATTATTATCTATGTTTAGCAGCATCATTTAATGAAACCAACACTGATGGAAGAAATCCCACCTTGAAAATATTTTTTTAATTAGTTGATCAAGTCTATTCATATATTCAGATGAGCACATGGAGAGCTTCATGCATAGTAATGTTGGTATTTCCTCCTTTCTGTTCATCTATTTAGCTGGACATCTTAATATGTTGAAGCATATTCATGATTGCTTTAATGCACATATACCCCTCTTCACAATTCAGAACTCTACAGTATAAGATAAATCCTTGTTCAAGATTAGGATGAAATGCATGAAGAGGTTGCTCTCCTATCTATTTTTGACATTATTTTATTATTCTATTATATTCCTTTGCACTTGCTGCCTTTCCTAATATTATCATTCTGAGTAATCTTTTAATGTATTTTAATTGCTTCTTTGTTTTTGTAAAAGAAAATTGTGTATTTGTCCTTACAAATAGATTGGTTTAATCTAAAGAATTAAGCATAACACAAAGGATAAAATAAAAAACATATCTTGCAGAATTTATTCTCCTATCATTCTCTTCCTGTATTGTCTGAGAACTGATGACTCAAACAATGATTCTACCATGACATAAATCCAGAAATACAAGTGAAATCCAATATTTAGGGTTGCCTTCAGAAAAAGGCCAGGAATTTATGGCAGTTGATGAAAAGCAAGAAACGTGTTCTTTTAAATGCTAGGAATATGATTGTAATAATTAGTTCATTTGATTTGATAAGTTTGTAAGATTTATAAGACACATTATAATTGTCATGATAAAATCCCTCTTATAATCTAAATCCACCCAAAAAGACATATGTGAATATGTACACATTTGTGTACATATTTTATAATTGCTTTCCTAATTGCAGGATTGTGCATAAAGATTTGATTTGAAAGTCTTTACCTCTTTCCAAATAAATGTTTCTGGGCCTGTTAAAAAATCATGGGCATTGGACTTTAATTGAAGGAGTGAAAAAATTTCAAATTAGTAAATCATATTATCTAACCTAGGGTTAAAGCAACATGTGAATTTGGGAAGCTGCACTGAGTAATTTTTTCTGTCAGTGGAATCGCCCTAGCAATTTGATTCTGGCTGAGGTAATATCAACAATATTAGCTAATACTTGTTATTTGTTTTTAAATATTTTAATAATTTGTAAATCCACCCAGCTGGGAGTCAAGTGATATACAAATTTAATAGTGTGATAAATTTAATTACATACTGATCTGATGTGCAAGATTATTTTTATTTAGTCTTTGAATTGTTTCCACAGGAACCAGAGCTTGGAAAACAAAGCTATATACAGAGTTTTTATAGAATTGGGTTTCATAAAATTAATAAACAATAATTCCCAAACCAGACAGCCTCTCTTCTACCTTTTCTTCAAAAAGGACAAAACTCTATCTTTTCCTGCTTCCTTTTCTCCCTCCCTCGCTTGTGACTGTAACTTTACTTTGGATTGTAATTCTATTTTTATTGTTTTAAAAAATATTTATCTTTTATGGTTTTATTGCTTTTAATGTTGCAAGCCATCCAGTTGTTACAAAGCAAGATGGATGGCAAACAAATAATAAAATAAATAAATAAAATTAATTAATTAATTAAAATAATTGAAACAAAAAATAACTGGGTATCTAGAGCATCACAAAAACAATAGAATACAATTGTCTATACCAATGTTTATTCCAAAGAAAGAGCTACCACAATTATTATTTAAAGATGCCAATACTGTAACATTAATTATAAGCACCAACTCATTAAAAGAATCAAACCAACTAATGTGCAACACAGCTGCAGTTATAACTCAATACTTGGGGTACAACATCAGTACCAGGCCTTGAGCCATTCAGAACCAGGCCTTGGAAGAGGTGGGCACACTGCTTGCGTAAATGGAGCTGCACATGTGCATTTGCCTGCTGCTTATGCGGAACCATCCTTTTTTCCCCCTCCCCTGCCAGGTCACATAGCCAGAAAGGTTGGAGAATTCTGGTCTAGTTGAAGACAAGTTCAGTCCACCTGACCAGAAAGGAAACTGCCAAACAGCAAAAGATCATCTAATGGACAGGATGATTTTTGAAAATTGCAAGAGATGGAAGGCCACCTTTAATGTAGCTTGGATTGATTATAAGAAGGCATATCTCTCTGCCACATTATTAAATAATCAAATAACAGAAGTCAATAGAAACATCTGGGCCTTTGTATAAAGATCAGTGGCATAGCGGAAGACAGAGTTGCTGGTTAGTGATGATTGCCTGGGAGAAGTTAATTTCAAGACAGGAGTCTTTCAAGGAGATTCATTCTTACTACTACTGTTTGTTATTGCAAACAATTGCATTTACCACAATTCATTGCAGCTGCTCCCAAAATAGCACTTGGTGCCAAGACAGCACCATGCACCTTTGTGTGGAATTTTTGCATCTCAAAGAGATCTATAAAAAAAATAAGTGTCTGGGCTGTGATGGCAAGTGAGGAGGAGCACATGGGACCCAGAAGGGTGGGAAGCAGGCCCAAAGCCAGTGGGGATCCAGTGGGATAGGAAATAGCTGAAACCCTGTGGGCATCCAATGAGACAGGAAGTAGAGCACAGGTGTGAGCTGGGGTGGTGTTGCTGTGTGAGCCTAGGCCCAGGCTAGGTCTCTCAGATCCTCTCTACTCCTGAGGCAGCCTATGCTCCACTTAACAATTCCCATGGTTGCTTATAACTACAATGAGGAGAGCAGGGATTAGGGTAATTCAGCAAGTTGATCACATGAGGCCATCACTTAATGACTGTCATGACTTCTGACCATAATATCAAGTTCCATCACAGTTGTAATGGAATTAAGGTCCATATACAGGTCAAGAACCATAAGGAAGGCTGAGCGCCAAAGAATTGAAGTCTTTGAATTATGGTGCTGGAGAAGACTCCTCCAAGTCCCTTGGACTGCAAGGCAATCAAACTGGTCAGTCCTAGATGAGATCAACCCTGACAGCTCTTTAGAAGGCCAGATCCTGAAGATGAAACTCAAATACTTTGGCCACTTAATGAGAAGGAAGGACTCACTGGAGAAGAGCCTAATGCTGGGAATGATTGAGGGCAAAAGAAGAAGGGGACAACAGAAAATGAGGTGGCTGGATGAAGTCACTGAAGCAGTCATCTTGAGCTTAAAGGGTCTGCGGGGGATGGTAGAGGACAGGAAGGCTTGGTCCATGGGGTCATGATGGGTCGGACATGGCTTCGTGACTAACAACAACACAGGTCAAGGATTACCTATGTATACATAATTGTATTCATCTGAAAGCTGATTGACAACTACTCAATGTACACAACACACACACACACACATTCAATAATACACAGAGACAGCATTTCTCACCATATGCAAACACACCAATTTTCTCAGTAAATTCAGGAAGCAGTTTAAAAGTTTCAGTAACTGATTTGACAGACAGTGCTGTCAAAACAAACAAAAGGGATTAACACAGACATCAGATAAATGTAATGAGTCATCACTGTACAAAATTTGCACTATTAGAATGAGGTTACATGACTCCATTCTTAATTCTTCTCATTGTGTAGGTGTTTTACATGGGAACCAGATGTGAGATCCCATGGATGCCGCAATGCCTAGGGCAGGCCATAAGGAAAATGCTTTAAATGAAATGTGACTGCTGTATGTTTGTCTGTTGGACATGCATGTTAAGATTAAAATAAATTTACTGTTACTTACCTCTATAAACAAACTGCCTCAACATGTGTTTTTTTTGGCCATACCTACAATGGCTCAACATTCGATTATGAATCCTGTTTTCAGAACATTAATAGATATACAATACGTTCAAAATATATACTGTACATGTGATACAAACCACCCCTTCCAAAACTCATAAAAGAATCATAAAGTGAACACATGGCTCCTCTAATAAAAATATATTGGAAATATTAGTCTTAAGATTGCAACATAACATAGCAAGGAATGTATATAAAAGGGTGGATCTGTGCATCTGCACCTGAAGGATTGCCAAGAATTTATTCAGATTAATTTGTACATGAGTAGGATTCTTTATAGGCTCATCAGCACAGAACAATAATAGCAAAATAGCAAAATCTATACTGTACAGAGGCAGCTCCACCTAACTGTACATCCATTGGTGTTACTCCTAAATTTATACTTTGTAACAGCAAAACAGAGTTCAACTGGTAGAAACACTTGGATGATAGTGATGCACTGTAATAATTGTAATGCACCAAACTAGTTGGTGGATCAGCATGAAAGTGAAGAATGTCTGTATGACAGTAAGAGTTTCATGGTCTTTCAAAGAATATAAAATGCATCAACAATTAAAATTTGAAAATATTTGAAAGTATTGGAATATTACGCATACACATGTACATACTAAGTCTATTTAGTCTAAATATGTGCTCAGGGAGGGGCTGAACCTACTGAAGTTTACAATCCTGCCACAACTGTGACCCATCTTGAAAACAGATCTTCATTGCAAAACAGGTCAAAAGGGGAATAACTAATGTGAAATAACTGTTTGCATTGTACTGAAACCAAAATTATGGAGAGGAAAATACTGCTTTCTTCTGAATGCTGGCTCTGTGACATTTTTTCCCCTGTGCTTTCAAGTCAGTTTTTGACTCCCAGCAATTGCCTAGACAATTCCTTACCGTTTTTAGCCAGGTTTTTCAGAAGTGCTGTGCCATTGTCTCTTTCCTAGGGCTGTAAGACAGTGGTCATGCAGCTAGCTTTGTGCTGAAGCTGGAACAAGAATTTATAGTATCCCAATGTCTAGTCTGCTGCCTTTAATGAATTGATATATATTGTGGTGAGTTAAACCATTCCATTGGAAGTAGCTTCTAAAATAATTGGGGTGAGTTCACTGGTGCAAACTATATATATCCCAAGCTCTAATAAAGCTGGGTTGCTGATAATGTGGAGAGCAGTATTTATCTCCCTGCAAATACAAGTACAGTTCTTCTTGATCTCTTGATGAAAAAGTGACAACTGAAGTAAGTGTGCAACCCTAACCCATTCTTTGCAAAGCAATTTTCCATCAGTTCAGAATAATTTCTCACCAGGAATTAACTTGTAACATAATCAGCAGAAATGGAATAACAACAACTATGGAACAGGACAAAACTAACAGCAGCCATCTGGATGGGTACAATTTATCAGCCATCTGTCAGGGTTTCTTTAATTTGGATTCCTACTCAGAGAGAAAGGTTGAATTGTTGACCTGAGCTGCCTTTCCAACACTATGATATAAAATATACTTTCATTCTTTCTTTTTCTTCCCCATCTTAAAAGGATTTCTGTATTCTCATATGTTGCAACAAAGAATTTATACTGCTGTAGTTTCCTTTAATTTAAATCTAAAACAAAGAATGAGAATTCTTGTTAATACTATGATGACTGAACACATTTGTAATGAAGTGGCAACTGATTATTGTAGTGCCTGAAAAATAATAATCTCTGTTTACATACAAATGAATTGGAAAACATTTTATTTATAATTACTTTTAGTAGATTATATGAGTAAATATTGTGATGACCCAGGGCGTAGGACAAAGGCAACACAATTAGATAATCAGTAGGAGTCCCTTTATTAGCTCCAACTTTGCACCCAATGTCTGGGCTGGAGAAAAACTCTCCCAGGAACTGCCTTTGGCTGCAGAGAATCAAGTCCAAAATGTGATCAACAAAAACTGTAACTATAAGTCCAATCAAGGCAAGATGAGGTAATTAGTCTGTCAGGGCAAGAGAAGGAATTCCAGAAGTGAAGGAATGGCAGTAACTTAACCTGGTTGGGAAGATGCCAGGAACGTAGATAACCAAAGTCAACACTAGATGTTTGTTCCCAGCAGACACTGCTTTCAGCTTGCATCTCTTTTAAACTCTCATTCCCAGGTGTGGCTTATGAAGGGAATCAGGGCCCTTTCCTCTCTTGTAAGCTATGCAACCCACATTGCTCTCTTCTCCATTCATCCCTGCATGCCTTAGGACAGTGGTGGCTAAACTTTTTGGGTTCCTGTGCCAAAAATTGTGCGTGCGCTGGCACTTGCGCACTTGCGCACTTGCGTGCCAGCACCCAGAAGGCAATGTGTGCCCCCCCATTCCCTCTGTGCATGCACACACAATCCCACACCATCACCCCCATTACCTGCACTGTGCCTCACAGTTGATTTTTTGCTGGTTTAAGACCTGTTTTAGCCTCCCAGAGGCTTGAAAAAAGTCTCTGCAGGCCAAATAGGCCCGTTTCATCACTTCTGGTATTACAGAAAGTGATGAAATGGGCCTATTCAGCCTGTAGAGGCTTTTTTCAAGCCTCTGGGAGGCTGAAAAAGGCCTCAAACCAGCTGAAAATCAGCTGTGAGGCACGCACATGTGCAGTGAGATAAGTTTGCCTCTGGCTCGCGTGCCGGCACAAATGGCTCTGTGTGCCACCTTTGCATGCATGCCATAGGTTTGTCATCATGGCCCTAGGATGAAGAGTGGGTGGGCCTGGGTCTTCTTCTGAACTCCCTCTCCCTTGTTCTACCTCTTCCCTGCTCTGCCCAGCTGGACTTTGCCCTTCCCCAGTTTCTTCCACAGCCAACAGAGCTACACTCCCTGTCAGTTGTTCGTCTTCCTCGGATTCAGACTCAGACAGAGGCATGGCAAATATTTACAAAACTTTACAAATAATGGTTTTCCGGTTTGTCGGCTTCGCGGCGGTAGGGATTCGCGAAGCTGCGCGATCCCTGCCGCTAGCCGTTTTGGGGCTCCGACCCGGACGGGTGCGGAGCAAGGCTGCCCTGCAGGGGTAGCTGAAGGTAAGGGGATCCGGAGGAAGGGTTTGGGGTGTTGCAGACCCCTCCCTGGCCGGCAGAACCCCTTTACCAGGCGGTGCAGCGGCGGTCCGTAATGGCCGCCACAAAGAAGTTGACAGCCGGGCAAGTATGCGCAGGAGGAAGAAGAGAAAGTTATTGAAAGTGAAAGTTCTTCTTGGTTGACCCAGGGCTTTGAGATTTATCTAATTTAATTCCTGGAAAAGATGGTTTTTTGATGATTTTTTCCACAAGAGAAAAAAAAAGCGGCTATTTTGAGGTGCTGAAGGAAAGTTTACTCTCCCTCCCGACGGAATTAAGCCCGGAAGGAGAGGATAAAGAAAATATATAAATTTGGATCTTGTTGGAGGAGATGCCTTGAAGACTTGAGGACAGAAATATAATTTTAACAAGGCTTTAAAATATAGATTTGGACTCTTTTTTTTTATTTGTTTGATACCACCCTGGAAGAGGAAGGGGGAATTTTGGCTTGCTTGGATTTATTGAGGATTGTGGATTTTGGGATTGTTTTGCCTTTCTCTCGGAATATTTGGTTGGTGTAAGAAGGAAGAGGAATAAAGAAAAGAAAAGATTTATTTATAATGGCTTTCCTTTTTGAAGACCTGAGGGATGAATATGAGCAAACAAAAGCAGCCTGCAAAGATGGCATGGAAAAAGCTTTTCTATTTCTAGAAATGGCGCTGGTCAATTACCAACAGACAATGGAACAGATGGAAACGGAAGAAGAACAACAAGGAAGAGACGAAGACGCCATCTTCATTGAATCCCAAAACTTATCTAAGGAAGAAGGAAGGAAGAGAGCAAGGAAAATGAAGGACTTAAGATTTAAAAAAACATTTGAGAAAGAGAAAAATATGATGCAAAATAAATATAATGATAATAAACAAGAGAAAAAGGGAACACAACAGAGAAGGGATCCCAGCAAGGCAGAGGTTAGAAGAAGAAGGGGGTAGGAAGATTTGGTGGGGGAAGAAAGAAAGGGGAAAGGCGGAGAAAAGCCTCAAAGCTTTAAAATTGGATGGGAGAAAAGGGATTTTTTTAGAGACAAAGGATGAAATATAAATTTCTGTAAGAAAGATTCTGCTAAGGTACAGAAGATGGTATTGTAACATTTATATTTGAAATAGTAAATTAGAATGGTTTAAGATTTAATAAGAAATTAAAATGTTGAAGTTTAAAATTGAAATGTTGAAGTTTTTAATATTGATTGATTTAATAACGATTGATTTTTGAAATGTAATAAAATATCGAAGGAAAGGAGGATACAATGTATTTAAACATTTTTGGTGGATAGAATGTACCAAGCAGAACCAAATTGGGTATTTGTTATGTTGAATGTTAATTTTACTAACTTAGGGGAGGATAGAAAGGCATCATACTCTGATTAGTGATTTCAGGAGAAATTCTTTTTATTATAAGAAGAGATAGAGGGATAATGAATGGGCAAAAGATACAAATTTAATGATTTAATTAAGATGGATTAAATAAGATAGAATTGTGAAGAGTGATATGCGCTATTATTTTAGCCCATGCAAAGAGAGGTAACTGGGGCCAAGGTACTTTACTAAAAGATTTTTTTATGTTTGTTTGTGTTTGTTTGTGTTTTATGAGAATATTGGGGAAATTATTGTAGAAAGACAGGGAAAGATTTAATATGTAATGATTTGTTTGTTGTTGAAACTTTTAATAAAACTTGTTTTAAAAGGCAAGATACCAAAACGCGCCCCGGAACGTCTACCGCCACGTGATCCTCTCGGAGATCAGGGAAGCCACGGCCGCCTTGCCTCCGGAAGTGACCGCCCAGCCCATCATGGGGTTCGACCCTCTGCCACCCCTGGACTCGATGGCTTCCTACTCGAGGCCCGAAAGGGCGGCTCATCCAGCCAACGAAAGCACTTTATCCCTCTTCTTTCGCTCCCTGCTGCCAAACTTCAACCTGCAGGGGGACATTCGCGCCGGAGGAGAAGCCGAGCCGGGTGCCGGGCAGAACCTCAACCAGGGAGTGAACCGGCTGATGGCGGCCATGCGGGACATGCTGGCCAACATCCAGTTCCAAGAACCCCCAAGATGACAACCCGAGGGCGATGGGGAGACTGGGACTGAATCCTGGCGCCCCTCCCCCCACACACACAATAAGCAGGTAGAAGCACCTGGAGCAGCCTCTGTTCTTCACCTCTGCACGCACCTCTCCGTCTTCCCCATCAGGAAGGGGCACCAGCACGGGACAGCATTTTGGAAGGGAAACTTCACTTTTTAATTAATAAAAGTTAGGAAAATGTTAAAAAAAAAAAAAAAAACTTTACAAATAATATACCCAGTTTATGCATGAAAGAGATTTTTCAAATCAAAGGCAGCTAAGAAGAAAATGACAAAAACCATGATGGTGCTTACAAAAAGATTACAGTCCTGGTTTTGCTGAGGCTGTTTTAATGATATTTTATATCTGCAGCTTCACATGCTCCAAAGTCACCTTTCTGATTTGGAATCTGAAGTACTGCACAACTTGCTCTTAATAAATTTAAATTATCTTTGTCTTCTTTGTCTTTGTCTTCTTTTCAGGAAAGTAGATTTAGAGACACTCTGATTTTTTCAATCTCTTTCCTTAGGTACTCAGATCATGCTTATTTGGATATTTTGGGAAAATTCTCCAAATCTGTTTGCTGTAAATACATTTTGCCTTCCCAACATGTGCCAGCAGGGAATCTCTGTTGAATTTCAACATCTTACATGTAGCAGAAGATAAGAATTCTATGCAGGAAGAAAACCAAAGGCACAGGTATAGAATAGGCAATACTTGGATCAACAGTAGTATCTGTGAGAGGAATCTTCGTGTCCTAGTAACCGTCACAATGTGCAACTGCCAAAAAAGCCAATGCAATCCTAGACTGCATCAACAGACAGATAGATCATAGGGGCTAATAGTACTGCTCTATAGTGCATTAGTCAGGCCACATTTCGAATATTGCCTCTAGTTCTAGTTCTGGTCACCATGATACAAAAAAGATACTGAGACCCTAGAAAGAGTGCAGAGAAGAACAACAAGATGATAAAGGGTCTGGAGGTTAAATCATAACGAACTAAGCAGTGGTGGGATTCAGATTTTTTTACTACCAGTTCTGTGGGTATGGCTTGGTGGGCATGACAGGGGAAGGATACTGTAAAATCTCCAGTTAGATGTGGTATTTACTGGTTTTCTGAACTGCTCAAAATTTCTGCTACCAGTTCTCCAGAGCTGGTCAGAATCTGCTGAATACCATCTCTGGTACTAAGTATGTCTAACCTAACAAACTTAAACTTAAATCTCTAGAGTGATGCTGCAGAGAAAGCTGTCAGTTGATCATGATGCTGCATGAGAAAATCTATTTGCAGGTAAAATGTGTTGCTGATGGAAGGCTCTCTGGTTCCGTTTCCATTCTGAAGGGTGCTAACTCCAGATTTATTGTTGCTTCCCCCTCCCCCAGTCTAGTATAAAAACCTGCAAAACAAAACTAGTTCTTTTATTAACTATTGTGTTAATTGCCATTGTCAGCAGAACATCAATAGCACACAAAAACAACAGAGCATTATTTAAATACTTAGGAATTTGCTTTCAGTTCTCCACTATGTTGGAATATCAGTTGTGACCTCTCAGTTTGTGCCAGAAGACTTAAAATGCTATAATTAGTTTTGCTAGAAGTAGCATCAATAATTTTGTTCAGCTGCATCAAGCTGTTTAGAGGGGAAGGGGAGGAATTGTTTCTATGAAGACTTGATTGCACTTGAAGCAATTTGTTAAAAATGTAAAGAAACTTGAGATCTTTCTCAGTATCATCACTGTACACCTAATGCATTTCTTCATTTAAAGCTTGATTTCACAGTGCTGAGGGTTTGTATGAGAATTTGCTATTTAAAATGTTGGAATAAGCTAGTCTTTTGGGTGTAATCCTTGTTCAGTTCATCTTTACTGATTTCTCTATTTAGGGAAAAAAGATATAATCAGGAATTTATTGTGGCCTTTCAACTGAATCTCTGATATGCTTTGCCCTTTATAGAAAAGGTTATAAAAGTCTTTTATTTATATTTGCAGAGAGATGGATTTAAAGACTGAGCAATTGTAATATAGACTAATAAACAATCCTCTAAAAATTTTCACATTGTATTTATTTCTCACAGGAGAACCTTTACACAAATAAGGGTTGATATCTTCATAAGATTGTTTTTTGAAATGAACTTTTATTAACTATATCAATCCTGCATCTATTTGATTCTCTTTTTTAATTCTGATTGTAAATAAATAAATATTGATCTGATACATGTGTGTGTGTATGTGTGTGTGTGTGTGTGTCTGTGTGTCTGTGTCTGTGTCTGTGTGTGCAAATTTTGTTTAGGTATGCATCAGAGGTGGTATTCAGCAGGTTCCGACCAGTTCTGAAGAACCGGTAGTAGAAATTTTGAGTAGTTTGGAGAACCGGCCAATACCACCTCTGACTGGCCCTGCCCCCATCTATTCCCTGCCTCCTGACTCCCAGCTGATCGGCTGGGTCTTCTTTGGTTGCCCTGCACAGGAGAATGGAGCTGGAAAGCAGGTTAGTGAGGTGGGGAAAGAATGGGGATTTTATAGTATCCTTCCCCTGCCATGCCCACCAAGCCACACCCACAGAACCGGTAGTAAAAATGTTTGAATCCCATCACTGGTATGCATGTATTTAGCACTTGATTTGTACTCTATTTTCCAACCAGTCAGGTTCCTCAAAATTCCTAACACAGTACCATAAAATGGTTAAAACCACGCACTAATGAGACTATAACACACATATAGGTACTATCACCCCTAGTTCTAAAGTAATGAAAAAATGGGAATGTATTGCCAAAATTGCTAGCAGTATAATAGAGATACAAGTATTTTGTCCTGTACTTTCTACTATATAGAATCTTTAGTATCATAATATTCACCTCCACTTAAAGCAATCAGGTGGATGGATGACTTTTATCTAAATTATTTATCACTGTAGACCTCCCCCAATGTCTTGTAAAAAGAGCAAAATTTGGTCTGCAGTTTGCCAGTGTTATGCTGCACAAAGAAAAGAACAAAGCACAGGAAAATAAAAATTAATGATCTCCCTTTTTACAACTGTATATTATTATATTTTTATTGACTTCACAAAAGGTTATTTAGCTTTATCTTTTATTATTCAAAGCAGTGTAATGAATCTTTGACATGATACTATAATGTTAAAAACTTTATTGACTGACATTTTGAGTTTTATTTTGTTTAAAAAAAATCTAAAAACATGGTCGATGTAACTTAGACTTGTTAGCAGTAATATTGGGAAATTATATGCCTTAACTTTTTCATGAAATGAGCACAACAGTAAAATAATAATTTTCTCTTCAACCTTAAGGTGTCTTGAAAATATCTGTAACAGGTAAGTTCTACATAAATGCATTTTCTAATACAGTGGAACCAGGGGTAGGATTCAAATTTCTTAACAACTGGTTCTGTGGGCATGGCCTAATTTCTGGGTGTGGCTTGGTGGTCATGTGACTGGCTGGGCGTGGCTTGTATGTAAATATTGTAAATATATATGTAAAGATTGATTTTTTTTATTTTAAAAAAAGAGCAACTTTTACCCCAAATCAGGCAAAGCAAGCAGGCAGATTGAGCTGCTTGCAGAATCACTGCTTCACTCCCAGATCTACCTTTCTGCAATCTGCTGCCTGAGTCTGTGCTGAAAAATAGAAGCTTCAATCCTAAAGTTCAGCTCTGGTCTCAGGCCACTTCTCCCTCCCCCAACCCACTGAATACCACCCCTGACTGGGCCTTAGGGAAGCCTCCTGGGTGGGGTGGCGTGGGTGGGGAGGGAGGGGCCAGCTAGTGGTGTGATTTGCCGGTACTCCGAACTGCACAGAATCATAACAACCAGTTCTATAGAACTGGTCCGAACTGGTAGAATCCCACCCCTAAGTGGAACCTCAGGTCACGACTGTTATCCATTCCAGGACTACAGTTGCAACCCGATTTGGTCATGACCAGAAGCACAACCGATTGCGCATGCGCAGACAAAAATTTTCATGGACGGTGCATGTGCGAAAGGGAAAATCGGTGCAGAAAGGGAATCTGCCATGGGTTTGTTCACGATTCAATTTTTGAATCATCGTCTGATTCAAAAATTTTATGAAATTTTTGGTTGGAACCCGATTTGGTCGTGAACAGAAGCATTCATGACCTGAGATTCCACTGTATCTTCATTTATTATTTAAGCTGTTCCTATCCAATGCTTTGACTCTATGATAGTTTATGAAAATCTTTCATAAACTATCATAGAGTCAAAGCATTGGATAGGAACAGCTTAAACAATAAATGAAAATCTTGTCTGAACTGAGGTAATTTAATAACAAAAGGCTACTATAGTCTTCATTAAATAGTAGTTCCTTTACTCTTGCAGCTTAAAGTAGTTTCTTTACTCTTCTAGTTTCTGTCCCAGAAAAGGAACTGCCAATGAATATCTTCCCTGTGAACAGGCCTTACTTCACATACAAACTTATGTGGATCTGTAAGTTAAATTGAATTTACAAATACAGTTATAAAAGCATAAAATACATATGCCAGATCCCTTTTATTTCATGTTGCTTTCTAATATCTTTTAATGCAATCTTTACCATGAATGCCGAAATGATGCAATGATTATAATACTGCCAATGACAGAAAATGACTGGTTAAAACCTAGCAGTAATTAATTAAAAGTGTTTCACCCTTAGCTGTCAGCTCCCCAATAATAAGTAGATTGTTTGAGAGCTAGAAGTGAAATCTGAATATAAAATACACCAGTGGACTTCGAAAGAACATAAAACCATAAGAAAAAGTAGGAAAAATATAGTAATAAAAAGAACATTTATTTCACTTCAAACTAGCAAGTTTATATTCACAAGAAAATTGCTATAAACCTAGAGCTATTAGAGCACTTTTAATAAATATGGCTTTAAAAGTTAGTAGAGGTATAGTAAGCATTTTCTCAATTGATGGGAAACCTTTGCCTTTGCATAGCAGCCAATGGACTATTGCTGTTAGCCTACACTAGATTGAAATATACAAGAATACTAAAGATTAAATAATATCTAAAGACTAAATAAAGTCTCTAAAGTTCTCTAAAGTCTCTAAAAAAGATCCAAATTATACAAGAGCTTGCTCTTCCAGAGACCATTGTCTGTGAACTGTCCTTAAACACCTCAATCCGCTTACCATGCTATCATGCCCCTGACTATGAAAATGCAAACAAGCTAACTTCACTACTGACATGGGCTGCCTCCTGCCCACACCCTCTCATTTTTCTTGGTTACCTCAACTTACCTCTTATAAATTGGACACTAAATGAATATACATCTGAACCCATTCATACAACCCTGTACAATGCCATTACCACACTAGGACTGGAACAACTAGTAACCAACAACACTAGACTCATCGATCTCATCTTCTGCAACAGTTTGAATTCAATTTATGGAATACAAATTAAAGAACCCTTTTCCAACAGTGACCACAGCATGATTGACTTTTGTCTCAACATATGTCCTCACAAAAATCACCATAATGACAGAATCCCCAATTATAACTTCAAAAAAGGCAACTATGATCTTATAGACTCATCTCTCATCTCTTGATTGGCAAATTCTATTCACTGGATGCAATACTGTTGAAGACCATTACAAAATATTTTTACTTGAAGTCAAAAGAGTTATCAAACTATATGTACCAATAACAACTCCCAAAACCAGAAAAAACAAATTACCCATAACAATAAGGAAGCTCCAATCCAAAAAGAAATCCCTTTGGCGGAAAAACAAATCTGGTCACATTGTGAACTTTAAAAGCCAATACAAAAATTTATGCCACCAGATTGAATGCACCAATTATCACACTAAACAAGAGGAAAACCTTCTACGCTCCAGTTCCACCTGCGCTTTCTACAATTTTCTAAACAACAAACTAAAAGACTCAAGGTCCATCCCACCCCTAAAAGAACAAAATGGTAAAGATTGCAATGATGACACCATTAAAGCCAACCTCTTTAACACATTCTTTGGCTCAGTATTTGTAATGGATCATGCCCAATATTTCCTAGTCGAACCACAGACAACTACAATGATCTAATACGTATCAATTTTACAGAAGACAAGAAGAAAAAGCTCTACACAATCTAAGGCCATCTTTATCTATTGGACCGGACGGAATTTGTGCCTACTTCTTAAAAAAACTATCCACTGCCATAGCTAACCTCTAAGCATAATCTTTGAAAAATCTTTCAGGACCAGCTGCTTGCCAAATCTATGGTCACTAGCCACAGTCATTCCCATTTTCAAAAAGGGAGACCCCAGCCCAGTTGAAAATTACAGACCAATCTCTTTATGCTGCGTCACCTGTAAAGTCATGGAATCAATTATTAACCAATCCATTATCCTCCACTTAGAGACAAACAACCTACTCTCTAATAAACAATTTGGTTTCAGAAAAAAAAAACTATTCTGTTTTCTGCAACTCTTACACTGTAAAAACATATGGACTACACAACTTGATCAGGGCAAAGCAATTGACGTAATTTACATAGATCTCTGTAAAGCCTTTGATTCAGTGGTACACGACAAACTACTACTAACACTAAAATCTTATGGTATCTCTGGAGACCTGCATAACTGATTAGAAGCATTCCTGTCAAACAGGCAACAAATAGTCAAAATTGGGACCGTATTATCAAATTCTGTACCTGTCAACAGTGGTGTCCCCCAAGTCAGTGTTCTAGGACCAACTCTCTCCATACTCTATGTAAATGACCTCTGGATCATATGAAGAGCAACTGTGTGCTTTTCGCTGATGATGTAAAGCTTTTCAACACCACTGACAATACTGCTACCCTTCAAAAAGACCTCGACTATGTGTCAGAATGGTCAAACAAATGGCAATTTCAAATCTCAGCAAATAAATGTTCTGTCTTACATATTGGCAAAAAAAATCAGAAAATAAAATACAAGCTGAATAGTCAAGACCTTGTTGATGACACAAACTTTGTCAAGGACCTTGGAGTACTCATCTCAAATGATCTAAGTGCTAGAGCCCACTGTAACTGTAACTACATAGCCAAAAAGGCATTAAGAGTTGTTAACCTAATCCCGCATAGCTTTTTCTCCGGTAATATCACTCTACTAACTAGAGCATATAAAACATTTGCTAGACCAATACTTGAATACAACTGAATACAATCTGGAACCCGCATACATATCTGATATTAATACAATTGAGAAAGTCCAGAAATATTTTATGAGAAGAGTCCTCCACTCCTCTACTCATAGCAGAACACCTTATGCCACCAGACTTGAAAATTTAGACCTAGACAACCTAGAACTACGCCGCCTTCGGTTCGATCTAAGTATAGTACATAAAATTATATATTGCAATGTCCTACCTGTCAATGAATACTTCAGCTTCAACCAAAACAATATAAGAGCACACAATATATACAAACTAAAGATAAACTGCACCAAACTTGATTGCAGGAAATATGACTTTAGCAACAGAGTGGTCAATGTCTGAAATACTGTGCCTGGCTCTGTGGTTTCTTCCCCAAACCCCAAAAACTTTAATCTTAGACTGTCTACTGTTGACCTCACCCTTTCCTAAGAGGTCTGTAGGGCGCGTGCATAAGCACACCAACGTGCCTACCGTCCCCGTCCTATTGTTTCTTTTTTCTTGTTTGTATCCATTTTATGTGTTTATTACCATGTTTATACTTATACCTGTTGTCTAATAATTGTTTAACAAAATAAATAAAAAATAAAATAAAAATATAAATACTGTAGGTGTATTTCAGAAGTGAAGCAGAAAAACAAACCTTGAAGTCACTTTCACTACATTAGAAAACTGAATCAAATCTACCCATTTTAATAACCCATTTCTGTAAATGCCAGTAGTCCTAACTACAGGGATGGAAGAATCATGACTAGGAAGCTGACTGGAGAATTCTGGAGTTAAAATCATACATCTCCAACTTGTCAAGATTCAAAAAACCTGATCTAGGATGATTCAATGTTATTAATGAGATTCATCCCCAAGAGAAGAATGAAAAAAACCCCCAAGAGAATCCAGTTTCCTTGAAAAGTACCTTTGGGGTGATTGAGGATCACCGTAGATACAAAGAGATTACTATTATTTTCACTCTTGTGACAGGCAGGCAAGGTCACACAGAGTTTAGAGCTTTGGTGTTTTCCTCAGTCTTTTATAACATTTAATAATTTCAACTTCTATAGCTACCTTTCTGCTTTCCATAACTGCCCCTGCTGATTATCCATTGAAAAAGAACTGGAAAAAATCATGAAATATCATGACCTGGCCATCGAAACTATGTGATTATGGATGAAACATGTATCAGTGATACCCATTTTCATCGGGGCACTGGTACCATGTCCAAGAATTTTGCAAAATACATCAAGAATTTGCAGCTTCCTGCTGTAGCGCCAGTGGAGCTGAAAAAGACTGCACTACTCGGAACAATATACATTTTAAAAAGATACTTGGTTGATACCTAGGATGCTGGCAGCAACCTGTATCAACCATTAGAGCCAATCAATGATATTTGTGATACATTTTTAAATGTTCAGTTGACTGAGTTTCATGTTTAATGAATAAAAGATAATAATCATAACCATAATCTGCCATGGTATCTGTGGTTGCAGAAATAAGACTATGCCACCAATAGGAACAGAATTACAAACATTTTGTGTAGCTGCTTCACCCCAAAACTAAAATTTGGAAAAGGATCAAGAATGAAGACACTGTCAGATAGAAAAGGAAAATAATCGATTGTGGGAACAGTGGGTAGGATTGATTGGAAAACCAAGTGGGATTCTGAATTAGTGAGCTTAGTTTAATTTTTAAGAGCACGTTGTGGGTTTACTTGCAAAAAACGGATTCCATGGTGAGAGGGGAAATAAATTCACAAAAGGCTAGTGAGAAGAAAAGCTGGTGAGATTGCTTCCTAACTCCTTTGTTCCTCCACTTTTCCCTTTTCTATGCATATGGGTATCATTTGGACAACCATTTGTCCAGGATAGCATAAAGATTTCTGTCTTGGGCAGGGGATTAGATTAGGAGATATCCAAGATCTCTTCTAGCCCTATCTTTCTGTGATGGTAAGTAGGAAAATAATAGAAGGCAATATCATCCATTTATTTTCTCCAGATATAGTTGCTGGGCTATTTTGACAATAGGGTGATATGGCAATATGTACAAACACTAAATCAGTGTTTGCTTGATCACAGACATGATGAAAAACATCTTTTTGTCAGTCACCTAAAAACTTTCCAAGATGTTTGTAACTTAAGCTTCCAAAATAGGAACACTTAAAACCTGACAAGGGATAGTTGATAGTATGATTGTAAATTGGAATTGGAAGGTACTATATAGGGATTAAACATGTTTTTAATATTCCTTTAAGCAGTTAAAACAATACTCATCTGAATGCCTTGCCATTTTTTTTCTGAACAACTAACTTTGATTAAATCAAACATGCACACAAAGTTTTATAACAGATAACAAGTGATAAAAGTCCAAAGGCATAATAATGTATATATTAGTTCAATATATTTACAAATAGTATATATTCATGAAGACAGAATAAAACATATTACATCCAAACCTAGCCATTAAGACACTGCAAAATCCTGGAGAAAACCCTGTTGATGATTGACTGAGCAATTAAGAAAAAGCAAACAATTTTGGATGGAGCAGAGAATTATCATTACTGATAATAACTCAGTGCAATAACAATTCACTCAGAAGCAAATAGAGGGACTGAGTAGTATTAAGAGAAGAGGAAGAAGTTAATCAACAAATGATTAAAAAGGGTATCTCTCTAAAAAGGTCTTTTAACCATAAGTATCATAGGAAAACCATAAGACAATCAACCATAGATAACATTAGAGAAAATGTAGATTAAAATGAAAAATGATTACTCACAACCACACATAAATTCATTGTAGTAGAAAGGGGGGTTGTTTATTTTTAATGATTGTGTCTGACCCTAGTGATACTCAAATTCTATTCTACTTTTCCTCTGACAGATTTAGAAAGTCTCTTCGAGAGAAAATTTACAACATGTAGGTTGAAGGAAAAATTAAGAGGTTTACTGTACAAATGGTTATCAGAAAAGGGCTGCAGCTTATTTCCTATTAAGTTGATGGATAATGATTAAAGCTCCAATATGCCATGTACTTTGAGGAAGAGCGATGAAAAGTATATTTGAAGTCTGAGAGAGTGATTTTTTAAAAAAGCTTATTCTTGCATGAAATATAATAAGCTTTTCATTGTGGAAAGATTTGAATTAAAGCAGAATAAACATATTAAAGAATGTGTTGCATTAAGTAATACAGAGAGGGGAGAAGAAGAGATCTAGATGGTAAACTTTTAGCAAAATATTAGAAAATTAAATCTATCAATTCCTAACTAATTCACTAGCTGCATTTTTAGTTTGATAACTGCTACCAAAAATTTGGCCTCTCTAAAGAGTCATCTTGGAATCCTCATTAGAAACCATGAACTGAACTTAGTTATAAGCATATCAGATTTGTCTGGCATCATTTTTAATATAGACAGGTCAGAATCCTGGAGAGACCCTGGATCTCCAAATCCTGGAAAGTCCATGTGGAATATAATTAATGCTAAACTTCCATACCAAGTGATATGACTCAGCTTTATACACATGCTTCTGAACCAAGATATCCCATAATCTTTAATCTTTGCTGAGAAATAAAATGATTGTTTTAAAAAGTAGCCAGACTGGCTTTCTTTTATATGAAGGTAGTCTGAAGACTATTTAGAACTATTCAACTCTTTAAAGACTGCCTTAATAAGTTTAGGATCCACAAAGAAATTACAATAGTAACTTAGCATTAAAACCAGAATACGATAGTGGATAGAATGAATTGCCGATCTTCAGAGTAGAAAACGCTAAGAAAAGCTGACAGAGTTAACTTCAATTCTCTAGAGTACAAAGCTACTTTGGGCAAATGGGAATATGGAAAAGGACATGGTAAATGATAATAGATACTGAATATTCCTAGATAGATGGAGCTTTTAACCTATCCACTAGATGGTTATAGGAAATCAATCTACAAATGGTGGGTCCCCCCCCTCTCAAAAGTATGATCTTGGATTTTCTTAAATTTATCAGTGGTAATCTGTTAAAACAGGTAGAAGACTTGTGATGCTTTGTGATGCTATGAGTGTATTTTCTGCAGCCTGTGGTACAAATTTTAAATGAAGAAATGTTAAACAGCAGGCAACAAAATGGATGCTTTCTCTGTTGTAATGCTAGCATTTTGAAACAGCAACACTTTAGAGATCTGAGTGGCCCCAACTCTGTTAGACTTTAGCAAAATACTAAACACTATTATGTATCCTCAGGCATTTAGGCTGAAAGGATGAGTTTTACTGCTTTTATTGCTGTGTTTCTTTGTTGTAAATTGGAAACAATTATTTTTGACCTTGGACATGTATTTTTGTTGAACTGAACTGAACTTAATTCTTTATTGGCCAAGTGTGATTGGACACACAAGGAATTTGTCTTTGTGCAAATGCTCTCAGTGTACATAAAAGAAAAGATACATTCGTCAAGAGTCAAGAATCATAAAGTACAACACTTAACAATAGTCATAGGGTACAATAAGAAATCAAATCATACTAGGAAACAGTCAATATAAATCATAAGGATACAAGTGACAAAGTCATAGTCATACAGTCACAAATGGGAGGGAATGGGTGATAAGAAGTGATGAGAAGATTAATAGTAATAGTAGTGCAGACTTTGTAAATAGTTGGACAGTGCTGAGGAAATTATTTGTTTAGCAGAGTGATGACGTTCTGGGAAAAACTGTCCTTGTGTCTAGTTGTTCTGGTGTGCTCTATAGTGTTGTTTTTAGGGTAGGGGTTGAAACAGTTTATGTCCGGGATGTGAGGGGTCTATAAATATTTTCACAGCCCTCTTTTTGACTCGTGCAGTATATAGGTCCTTGATTGAAGACAGGTTGGTAGTAATTGTTTTTTCTGCAGTCCTAATTACTCTCTGAAGTCTGTGTCTGTCCTGTTGGGTTGCAGAACCAAACCAGACAGTTATAGAGGTGCAGATGATAGACTCAATAATTCTTCTGTAGAACTGTATCAGCAGCTCCTTGGGCAGTTTGAGCTTTCTGAGTTGGCGCAGAAAGAACATTCTTTGTTGTGCTCTTTTGATGACGTTTTTGATGTTAGGTGTCCATTTTAGGTCTTGTGATATGATAGAACCTAAAAATTTGAATATCTCTACTGTTGATACTGTGTTGTCTAGTATTGTAAGAGGTGGTAATAGGGAGGGTTTCTCCTACAGTCTACCACCATTTCTATGAGTGTGTTCAGTTGTTGGTTTAACTTTCTATAAACTCTCATGTCACCCAGAGACATTGCTTGAAGTAAATGGACATATTAAATAAATAAATAGGAATGCTTACTCCTTTGTCATCCTGTTGAAAAGAATTAATTGTTTCTCTAGGGAACTGTCTTTAGTTTTAACCATAAATTAACACTAGGAGACAGATTTAAATATAGCCCTTATATTCAGAAATTCTGTAAAAAAAATTCTTAAGAGACCAGAGTGCTTCTCCAACAAGTAAGTAATATCAGATATTGATCCATTCTTGAACAGCTTTATCTAAAACCCACTTGGGCTTTTGAAAGTAAGGATTGATTTATATCTTAGGCAATGGATTGGTCCATTATTGAAAATCTGGCATATAGCTATCCTACTATAGATAGTAAATGAATAGAGCAATAATTGGAAGGATCATCAGTCTCACCTTTTTTATATATAGGCATACTGATAGCTCTGTTTCAGTTGTAGGTGAGCTGCTAGTTCTATTTATTGTAATAAATATTGTTTATATTAGTGAGGCCTATCATTAAATATTTTGTTAATTAAATTCAGTTGTAATAAATATTACTTCTAGAGTTTTAATAAACAATATTTTGTTAATTAAACAAAGTTCCACTGCTGAATTAACATGCAAGTGACTTTTATAGATATAAAATTGTAGTTTTGTCATAGGTAAGGACAGGTACCTAATTCATAGGACAGAATGCTGAACTCAGTATTCTTTCTCAACAGCAGAGATTTTGAGTAAGAGGGCTAACCAGGTAGCTTGTCCCAAATAATTTTGGGTTGATATTTTTGTATACTCCATATCTACAAATATTAACTCATCCAGAACTATCTCAAAGTAAAAATTCTAATTGTTCTTTACTCCAAATCTAGGATTCTCATGATGTTTGTCCAAAAATAATGAACTAAAGAAGCAGATTAAAAGGAACATAATTTTCAATAACAATTCATGTCAAACATGTATGTACAAATATAAATTTAAAATATTTACCACAGTTTAAATAGAAATAGAATACAGAATGCTACACCAGTGAAGACTGCTTTTGGGGGGAATAGAATTGGTGTCACAAAGGCTGATTTCACCATATCAAGATACTTCTTTTTTCTCTCTCCTTCTGTGACTATGCGCTTATCTGTTATTCTTCATATAGTAACCTATCCTTTTGAAGTAGATTTGCAGAATGCTGACTACAGTTTTCAACCAGTTATTCAGGTGCAAAAGATAGGTGATCAGTCTCAGGATGATTGTACTCATTTGTTATATATTTTCTATTTTATTTTGGTTAGACAGCCTTTCAAATAAAAAAATACTTTTGCAACTGTATCACTATACTATAATAAAGATTATATCTCACAACTTTGCTTAGTCATTGTGTATTTTAGCATATATTGCATTTTTAATTTAGAAAAATGAAAAAAGAATAACAGGACATTTTTATTTCTAAATATACTATATCTAAAGACAGTCTGTAACAAGTAATAATTATGGCAACATTTAAAAAGGCAAGTACAAATCTATTGAAGATATAAGCTATCAAACTTATTTACTTTTAATTAAAGTTGTATATTTTAATGACCTCTTTGCATAGGAAATTGGGGCTGATTTAGCTAATGATAATAAAGTTTATTTTTAATTTTTTTCGTGTAGGTAAAAATGCTACACTTACAGAATAGGGTGGGAAATGGGAAACAATGTATATATACTGTATGACTAGCAAAACGCAGTGATGTTTGCATGAAAGAGTGAAGAAATATATTCAGAAACACAAAAGATGATAAGTTTCAGAGAAAGCTATCAAACTTTGTGGTTACACTAAGTATATGAATGAAGGTGAATATACTGTACGTGTCCCAGGATAATGTTGCAGGGTCTAATCTGGGTTAGGACGAGGATGAGAGCTTTTGTCTTCTGAGCTTTCAGACTTGTGATGAACAGATATCTTGAAGCCCATCTTCAGGGAACTTCTCTCTAGTCTGGCTAGAGATCCAAATTCTATGCATCTCCAGCCTCTTTGAAGACTGTAAAATCCAAGGCACCACTGCAAAGGGCAAGTTGTACAGATATGTGCACTGAATGCATCTTGTACTTACCTCCATCATTGGAATAGGGAAAACTAATTTCAATTCAAGCTGGACTGCAAATTTGCTTGCTGATTAGCCCTGCCTTAAAATCTATGAACAAAGCCATAGATTTGTCTATTAAAATCTGCCATTAAACCAAATTAAGTATATTGTATGATCTGGCCCACAGACCAGCCTTGTTAATTTTTCTAAGTGCCTTACTCACCTCTTAACTTTTCTCCATGCTCTCTCCAAGTCCCATTACCTAATCTTTAATTTGGGAAATCATCTTGTAGTTCTCAATTACAAGATGTACCCACGACATAAATCTGTAAACCTTGTGCTTGCCCAGGTCATGATCTGCCAATTGGACTGTAATATTTGGGGCTGGGCATTAAATCCCCAATTGTACTCATTCCCTGATATGCAATGCACATAATCTTGTGACTTTGAGCTTGTCCTGAAAGCCAAGTTGTTGTCTTCATAGAGATGGTGGAGATTTTTTTGTTCAGTTTGTTTGAAATGAGTCAATTAAACAATAGCATGAATATATTTCCAATCTCCAATTGGAAAAAGCCTGAGGCTGCCAGTGGAAAAATATAGCAATAAATGATGAAAGTAGCCTTAAAAATAATTTTTAACACTTCCTACCCCTCATGTCACTGACAGGCATTCTCCATGAAGATGTAGAAGTAGGTTTCCCATTTCTACATACCATGAGAAAATGGCTATAAATTAGAATTTAGTGAGTTGGGAAGTTTTGTAAATATGAAGTGCATTCTATGTCCTGATCGATGTGTGTTTGTTTATCTTACATGAATCATTAGATCTTTGCATTCCTATTGTATGTCTCGAATTCCAAATGATTTTTTTCCTATTCAAATTTGGGATGCTATTAATAGGCCCCACTCAAAGTTTTCTTAAATAGGCTATCAAAAAGCTTCTGACCAGGATACACATACTTTTGGATAATCCTAATAATTGGCTCTGCCTTCTGCTAGTTCTTACTTTAGATTGGAATAAGCTATATGGGTTCCAGTCCAGTATTCCCTTTCCTCTTAAGATCAATCACTACCATCATTTGAAAGCAGACCCTCCACAGGAGGTGAAAAACAAATACTACCAGCTGGTGGAAACTGGTGGTACATTAGAACACAGACCCATCCTCCATTATTGTGTTCAGTACTGTTCTCACAGTACTTTTCAGAATGGATCTGGATCAACATTATATTTATAATAAAAATACTACAATAATAAGAATGGTAAGAGAAAAGTTTTTGGAAAGCTACAAACAGCTAACATTTTTTTTTCTTACAATTACTTCTTATCTTCAGTGGTGCCTGATATTCACTGTTTCATCAGTGTTAGCACCAAACAGTGATAGCACCAAACAGGTGAAGTGGCAGTTGTACCTTGCAGGGATATGAGATCACCTATGAATGTCTTGCTGAAATGTTGCAATCTTTCTAAAGCTTTATCAATCTCTTTTAAAAGCAGAGGAATAGACAAGAGGCCAATTGAACATAGAATATGGAAGGAAATGTGTTAATAGAAAAGTTGTAAACCTCTCTTCAGCAGAAAGGATTTTTTCTCTTTTCTTGGGGAACACCTAAGAAGAAATGTAGGTAATGCATGTAGCTAATGCTGATCGGAAATGTCTTGATATAAGTCTAGGCTCCGTACAATGTATCAGGCAAAAAGACCAAGGGCATACATGTTAACCATGTTTCTTTATCAACATTACTATTATTTTTCTTGTGTTGAAAGTGAATATCTTTTGGCCCATGTAGGATCGTATCGGACCCAGTACTGCACTAAAAGTTTGTCTAATATGGACGATGTTGAGGACATGGAAAGAGGGTGCTGTTATACAAATAAAGGTCTTAATAAAGCAGTAATGCTCAATGTTATAATCAAAATACTATTTACATGATCAATCCAGTAAATATGCCATCCTTCAGACTACAGTAAAGATGCCATACTTCAGACTTACGCAAATTATCACATTAGCACCTGCATTTTCTCAGTAATACTAGGAAATTATAATTCCATATGACATCTCGTTAGACAGTGTTGATTTTCAAAAACTGTTGTTTATCCTGCAAAGTCATTACAGCAAAGCTTTTCATTAATAAGGGAAAGAAAATATTCATAATTTAGATTTACTATATGTGAAACTGGAATGATGTATTCTATTAAGTATAATGTTTATTTGTTGAAGCAAGGGTTAGCAGATATCATGGTTGTTAATAATGGCAATTCTTGACATAAGATCAGTAGTCTTTTCATTTTTCATTTAGGTGGAAAGTGCAATGTCCAAACTCTTTTGCTATGGGCAGATTTCTACTTTTTACATGCATGAACCTTCATATCTGTTGATGAATTGTTCATATTAAAAACAAGTACAAGAGATCAAGAATAAAATCCCAACTGTATTATGTTACTGTTCTGAACTTGTCAACCTTAATTTACTGTCAGAGGTCATTTCCAAGTTCCTTTTCTTTGTCAGTTCATTTATCTTCAATACAGTCTTGCCGTCTCCAAAGCTGTGAAGATATTTAACTTGACTAGCAAGTGTCAGCCATGTATCTATGAGAGGGATCCTTCTCAAGGGTTGAATAGTCAAAACAAATTATCTGACATTGCTTCATCTTTTGTTCAGTTGGGCATGAGATTTTATCAGGTCTAGATCCTGATCTATTAACTTTTATGAATGTCATTCCCTTATCTGAAGACTGCTAAATCAATTTCTTCCTTTGTTCAACACCTTTCATGTAAAACCACCATAGTAAACATCCTATTTTTTCTAAAATCCTATTAGATATGTAATAAGATTTTATTTGTCAGAAGGAAGTCTAGTCACTTCATCGGTCCTCTTCTTAACTTCTCTTTGTCCAGTAAAAGCTATGTACGTAACACACAGCAATCACCCTCACCCACACAGTCTCCAGTGGTTCAAATTGTTACTAAAACATTTTTAACAGTTGTAAATTAGGTAGATGTTTAAATTACAGTATATTGTGTATACACATTCTGTGCCGTTGTGCCAATTCATTTCTCATATGGTCTTACTTCATAAAAGATAATTTTTGTGATTCTGGGAGTTGAAGTCCATACATCTTAACATTGCTGAGATTGAGAGATACTGGCATAATGTATGTTTTGATTGTAGCAAATCTGAGGGAAAAAGCTTAGTCAAGGCAAATGGTACTAGGGTAATAGGACAACTTGACAGTACTGCTAAAATTTCTCTCACAATTTCTTTGATGTATGATTCTTCATCACTAACTAGAATGAAAGAATGCACTTATTCCACAAATTTAACAATAACAGATTTATATCAGAATTTTACCTCATTTGCTCCGATATGTCCACTTGTAATTTGCTTCTTCCTTGCTCATCCTGGTTTTAGAAGTTTTGGACCTCAGGGACCACCAAACTCATAATTTTAAATCCCGCGGACTACTAATATAAATTTTGACTGACAGTGGCTTGCTGATGTTGGTGGAAAAGTCGGTCCCATATTCCAGAGCTGCAGTAGTCACAGGACTGGCCCTCTGGTCATCATGGAGCAGCTACTCCTCCACCCAGGTGCACCAGCCTGCCATGGACTGGAGGAGCTGCTCCAGGATGACTAAAGGGCCAGGACTGTGGCTACTGAAGCTCTGGAATATGGGACCAACTTTCCCACCAACATCAGCAAGCCACCCTGGGGTGGATTTCCCTCCGCCACCATAGTCTTACCTTCCAGTTTCAGCTTGTGTGGCTCTAATCAAGATAAGGTTTGCACTTGGCCTAAGGGTGGAGGCTATGGGTGAGCGGGCCATGTGGGAGGTGCAGCCTTGTGTTCCCGCACAGCCTGGATTAATTGTTTTGGGAGGAGTGCTTTGGGGAGACACTTGTCTGAGGGCCACCAAAATTTTCTCACAGCCCAACAGTGGTCTCCGGCCCACTAGTTGGTGACTATTGTTATAGAAGACTAATGGCAATTCTTATTTTTCCACTCTTGATCTGCCTTCTTAAAATTATTTTCAAGCTTTCAGAGTTGTAATCAATGTATCACAATGCAAATTCCAGAGTACACATCTATGTTAATTGCATCAATTAGGTAATAACCTAGTGAGAATATGACCCTGGATGCTGGGCATTTGCAGTTATTGCCAATGTAGCATTATTAGTAGAAGCATAATCATAGGGTGCATCACAAATTGTGTTATGGCCAGTGGAGAACATCTTTTCCTTCTTTCCCCCATTAGCTAAAATATTTATTGAGCTGAAGACTCAGCTGAATTGATTGCATTTCCATTTTTCCTAAGAAATTTTTGGTTAATATATTAAAGCAGTGTTCCTAAACTTTGGCAACTTTAAGATATATGGACTTCAGCTCCCAAAATTCTCCAGCCATATATTAAAGTCGATATATCTTAAAGGTGCTAAGGTTGAGAATAACTGTATTAGACAGTCTCCTCAGCTGACAAAAACATGAGGTAAGATCTGAGGCAACTATTTGATATGGTTGTATAATGTCTGCAGATAAAAGCACTTCAGAGATGTTCTTTTAATCTTTGAAAATACAGTCTTTAAAATCTTTACAAACCACTTAACTTTGATTAGAACAGAGTCACGATTTTTAAAAAATGCATTTTTTTAAAAATGCATAAGGAACAACCTGTTCCTTTCAATTGTTTGTTTTATGTAGCAAAGGAACCTTTGTGAAGATAGACAATATATCCATTCTGTTTCTTAGCTTTTTCCTAATAGACTAACATATATTGAATGTCTGGACTGGACTAATTAGCTTTTCTGTGTCCTTTGGTTAAGCAGACTGTGTTTTTAATGTAGTTTTTGACAATATGGTTAGTTTGTGGGTGGCTCTGACATTTGTTATGCTGCACAAAAAAATAACAACCCAAAAAAGAGGGCATGTGTCAGCAACTCTACTGAATTGCTGATAGATCAGATTACAGCAATGTGCAGTAAATTTGCAGAATATTCTGGTTTATCTGCAGAATTTATGAGCAAAAGCAGGTACACTGGGAGGGTTATTTATAACTATTTATTTTAGTTAAATGGAAATTGACATTTTTTGTTCTGATTTTGAGGGGAGCTGTTGAGGTTCCTCTTTTGCCACCATTAAATAAAATTTTATATATGAATGAATTTCTGAACTGAAGATGAAGTGAATTTAGAGTTCCTTTCCCTTCCCTTCCCTTCCCTTCATCTGACATATTTATTTAAGTAGATACACAGCATCCTAGATTAAGAGAATGAATTATTATTATTATTTTAAGTGGGAAAAGCATTTTCCTGAATTGTAATCCAGTGAATAAACTCTTACCATCATTGTTTCCAGAGCTCTGTTTAGCCTTCTAGGAAGTTGTAGCCAACGTGTCCATTAAGATTTTGAAATAATTGATTCTCTACTGTTCTGGTGTCTCTTAACATTTCTGGCTACTAATCGGGAACGTGTGATGGACAAAAATAAAAAGCTAACTCCTTTCCTACTCAACCTTCTTTTCTGAATGAAGGTCATCAGCAAAGAAGAATGAACTGTACAAATGCAATACTGTTTTGCCAAAGAGATGCCAATTATCAGACAGTGTGTATCCAAATTGTTCTGTGGTTTTGGCTTACCACCATTATATAGCAAATGCTATAACATTGTGGTGTTCTTGCAGAACAATTGAATACTGACACAAGCTGTTTTTCCCCTCATCTTTTCCAAATGTATCAGGACTAAATGTTTTGAAGATTAGAGAATTGGTGCTGACTGGCTCTGAAAAAGGAGGTTCATTGTCTTCTGCTTTGCCTTCAAAGATAAATTTTAAAACAAGTATCAAGCTGCAAAAAGTATAAAGATATATGTTTCTGTTTTAAGATCCTTATAATAAATACACAGAACAGTCTTCATAACCAGTTTTGTTTCTTGTGAATAGAGGAGTTAGAGGAAGTGTTACAGTCAACTTAATCAATTAGATTACAAATGTAGTCAGTCAACTTATAAGAAAAATGTTGAGTTTAATACTTTAAAAGACTCAATCCTATGCTGAAAAGTCTTATGTTGAAATTCTGCCCATTCAGTGAGAAGTACAAGATTCAATATATGTCCCATGACCTGTGACCAATACCAGCTATGCTACTGGAACACTTTAGATATGTTACTGAAACACTTTGTTCTACCATTAAAAACATTGGTGCAAGAATTAATCATTAATAGATGGGAAGTGGGTTCATACATGGAATAAGAATACAAATAATTTACACTTTCAATTCAAGGATATCCTCCCATCAACAATACTATACCATTTTATACCCCACATGGTGAATGTCTTTTCTTTCCTGTTTATTTTAATGGATAAAACACAATTCTAAAATTGCTCTAGATGAATCAGATGTAAACGGTTCATCCTAACCCCAGGATTAGGTAATCTAGCTGTTGAATATTTATTGCTATTACCTCTGAATGTTTTTATTTACTGTCCACAAATCACTTTCCTATGACTTAGAATCCTTTATGGGGACTAGCATCTTGATTAGGACTGATGATTAGACTCTACCCAATTATTCTTTTTAAGTTGTAAACTTACTTGCTCCACACATCTTTATTTTACAGCAGGTAATTCTAATTAGCATGGAAATGGCATAATAGAACAGTATGTATGCTATTAAGCTAACAGTCAATATTTATGGCACTAAGCTATTTCCTGCCCCCTCCTTTTTTCTATCCTGTTTTTCAGGGTAGAAATTTGGTCAATTTTGAACTTGTAGAATATAGAAGTGGAGGAAGATGTCACGTATATTCCCTGCTACTTTTCTTCAGTTCTTCTTAAGGCAACAGAAGGAACATCGATGGAGGAAGTAATGCTGTGGCTTATAATATTTTCTGACATTTGTACAACTGCTGGGATACATAATAGAGACAGGTATTAACAACAAAATGAAAAAGTATGGGGAAGAATAGCTTCCTGTTGATTTTTTATAATAAAGATTATGTTCCTTAGTTTGTAACCCATAAAAAGGCACTTTTCATCAAGCCTATCCTGAGATAAAAAAAACAATCCTTCCAGTATAAACAGCTGCATTTTTGCTTCGTTCTGACACTTACCCTGCTTCAGAATCTAACATCTTTATATTGCCAACGTTTTTTCTGTTTTTAGATGTGTGTGCAATTGTGAGAGATATTTTTGATATAATAGTGTATACATGGCAAAGTTTAGGCACTTTTGAAAAATAAATTTGATACGTCCTCAATAACAATGCAATTTTTCTGAAAAAATACAATTAAAATAATAAACCACACTATATCCATTATGAAATAAACATGATAATGAGGATAAGCTCAGAATTTAATTTAATTTCTAATGTTCTAGAAGTGGAAACCATTGTTCTGAAGAGTAGGTGAACTGTGAAGCATTTTAATTAAATTAGGAACCATAATTTTGAAGATATCATTTTGATAATTCATACATAAATAATCTCAAACTTTTTTCATACATTCAGAAGACCTTCTCCAGTGTGATAGATTTGTTGAAATTCTCATGCAAATTAGAATTTCTAGAATTTGTATTCCCCAGCATCTAGAGTGTGCCAGGTTAAAGAAAGCTACATCAACTTCTATATTGTGTGGCAAATACTTCTCTAAGGTTCGGGTAGAAGTTTTGCTTTGCTTTGCTTTGCTTTCAAATTGCAAGAGTTGAATCTCTATCAGGCAAAACATTTGCGCTACTACTGTGTTCAGATAATGACTTTGTTTTGTAGTATTCTCCTTGGATAATTACCATACAGCTTCTGCAGAAGACCAGCATAAATCAACAAATCTCTAGAGATCATAATGTGCTGTTTCTTTATATTTTTTAAAGTTCATATGTTCATCTGAAACCTTTACTTTATTTCTTGATAATTTTCCTAAAATATTACAGAAGCCATAAGAGATAGTTGTGTTTAAATTCCCCTTCTCTATGAAAGTGTATTTCTACTGGATCATCACATACAATAGTTGTAAACTGATATAATAAAACAAGGAGGAGTTGGGACAAATAAAAAGAGAAAGAATTAAGTGTAAATTAAATCTAATTAAAGCAGTTACTAAAATGCTTATTAAAACAAAAGCATGTAAGAAGTATGAACGAAGAACAATATGTATATAATTAACAGATTTCATATCAACATATGCAAATCTACACTTATTTTTTCAATGTAAACAGATATAACAATTAAAGAGTGCTAATAAGCTAACAGTATAAATACACAGATGCTGATTAAATGTATTTCACAGGTCTATATCATTGTGCGTTGAAATTAATATATCATTATGATATATAATGTTGGGTTATATGAAGTACTGAAACAGGATTCTCTTAATTATTCACCTTTCTCTGAAAACCTCCTGGAGCTCCATAGAGACTCCTTATCTGCATTACAATCTTATTACAAAGACTATGTGAATGTGTGTGGCTTGGTAGCAAATGTAAGTATGAATAATGATTTAAACCCCAAAGTTTCTTATCTTGATCCAACATACTGTCCCCTGCCTTCATACTAGCTGTTCAGCTTTAAATATTTTCTGATAGCTGTGGAAAGCAGCTGTGGAGAGCAGTGAATGAAAATAATGAATGTCCCTGATATAACAGGGGAGACTGTTAGACAACAAGAAAAATATTTAAAGTGCCACTAATTTATAAATTATGAGATTATAAAAATCGTATATGAGAGTCAGTGTATTTTGTGAAACAGTGGTTGGCCTAGGTTGTAGAGATTAAAGATTTCAGTCATCCATGGAAAATGATAGGTGACTGTACCAGTTACTCACTCTCAGACCAAATTACGTTATGATGAGAAAATATGTGGCACATGACTTATCAGTAGTACTTATGGGTAGGATCTGTGTTAGGCTACAGATTTAAGTATTATACAATATGTGATGGGGACACGGTGGCTCAGTGGCTAAGACGCTGAGCTTGTTGATTAGAAAGGTCAGTAGTTCAGCAGTTTGAATCCCTAGCACCGCATAACAGAGTGAGCTCCTGTTACTTGTCCTAACTTCTGCCAACCTAGCAGTTCAAAAGCATGTAAAAATGCAAGTAGAAAAATAGAGACCACTTTGGTGGGAAGGTAACAGCGTTGCATTTAGTCATGCCAGCCATATGACCATGGAGACGTCTTCGGACAGCGCTGGCTCTTCGGCTTTGTATTGGAGATGAGCACTGCCACCTAGAGCTGGAAACGACTAGCATGTGTGTGCGAGGGGAACCTTTACCTTTACTTTATACAATGTGTAACTACCAAAAGTTTATGCAATCTTAGGCAGCATCAATAGAGTTATGGTGTTCAAATCACAGCAAGTGATAGTTCCACTTTTATGTTAATTGGTCAGACCATACCTGGAATAGAATGTCTACTTCTGGTTGTCACAATGCAATAAAGAGGTTAAGAAACTGAAAAGAGTACAAGAGATGAGTGGCAAATATGTTAAGAGGTTTGAAGCCTTAATTTTACAAAGAATAATTAATGGAAATAACTATTTAATAGTTAAATCCATAGCCTCCTCTCTGTGGCAGTTCTTCACATACCCATGTGTATTCTAAAGAAGAGAAGACTGGAGTCTAGATATCTTCAAATACTTGAAGGGCTATCACAGAGAGGAAGGTATGGATTTATTCTTTATAATTTCTGAGAGTAGATCAAGAACCAATAAGTAGCTTTACTGGGAAAGATTAAGTTGCAAAATAAAGAGGCTCGGAAGAAGTATTAAATAGTGGAACAACCTACCTCTTGAAATCATAGATGCGTTTAAGCAAAATTTGACAGTCATTTGTCTAGGATGGTCTGAGGATTCTTCTCCTGATTGAGGAAGAAATAAAAATCTTCTAAAGTTCCTTACAATTATATGAAAAAAAGAAGAAATAATGCTACATATACTACCTTTTGATCCTAGAGAGAAGAGGTTAGATATTCTAAACTTGCAAAAGAACAACATGTACACATATACCTATTTTGCATTCCAGGAAAACTAGGAGAAATATAAAGTATGAATTCAAAAGAAAAGGTGTATATGTATGGATATAAGGAGCAAAATGACCTCAAAAGATCCTCAGCTTTAGTATATTGTCCATTCTACAGCCCTGAAATGCAATGTGAGCAATATATTTTAGATCAAGTTTTGACTTTTATGTTTGAGTGGAACACAGGGGACAGACTCCAGAAATTAGGCAGCACTAATAATTTAATTCAACTTTAATTCAACTTAACAGATGTATGAAGATTTTGGCATTATGTGCATCAGTGCCATTTTCTGGATATTTTTCTATCTGGATTGAGCTACTAGTATCAACTCTCCTGTTGCCCACAATTAGGATAAAATCAGATGGTTGAGTTCCAAAAAAACGTGATAATACTGATGGTCAGAATTTCTAGATCTACATATCTAGCCAGCTGTATACATCATCTTCATCCTGATATGAAATTTTCAACAGAATAATTCAGAAACAACTTTCTGTGGGTCTATGCAATTGGAAGAGTACTTTGGTTTGAATAACCTTAAATAGTTCTGATAATTCTATAGGAATATTATTTTATGACATTTTGTGTTACAGTAATCTCTCTCACAACTTCAGGAGTGGCACAAGACTAAAACATGGTCCATTTCATTTACTTGCAAATGTGAATTTTTAAATATTTTGTGTGTCCATCCAAACTAGGCAAATGCTTTTAAGATGTATACTGATTGTTAGAGTATAAATCAGATTGCAAGTACAGTATTATTGTACATACAAAGAGAAGACTGGGTAAACCAGTTATTGCTGGAAAAAATAGGTTGGCTTTTATTTTCCTAATGACCAAAACATCTGACTGGAAGCAGAAAGTTGGCAAAATTGGCCTAGAAAGAGAATTCCAAGTAGCATAAAAATATGGAAAAGTCATCTCTGAGTCAGCTGATTTGAACCATATATTGCAATTATTACAATTCATTTAGTGCATCTATAGTTTAGAGATGAAAATAGTTACTATGTACCTTTTGAAGTTAAATATTTAACTAGTACCAGGGAATTACCACAAATAGGATAAATTCTGATCTTAACTCCAACATTTTCAATCAAATGGCAACTTCAAATCTCAACAAATAAATACTCTGTCTTACATATTGGCAGAAAAAATCAGAAAATAAAATACAAGCTAAATAGTCAAGACCTTGTTGAGGATCCAAACTCTGTCAAGGACCTTGGAGTACTCATCTCTAATGATCTAAGTGCTAGAGCCCATTGTAACTACATAGCCAAAAAGGCATTAAGAGTTGTTAATCTAATCCTAAGAGCTTCTTCTCTGGTAATATCACACTACTAACTAGAGCATACAAAACATTTGCTACACCTATACTTGAATACAGCTCATTTGTCTGGAACCCATATCATGTATCTGATATTAACACAATTGAGAAAGTCCAGAAATATTTCACAAGAAAAGTTCTCCACTATAATCATTGCAGAATACCTTATGCTACTAGACCTGAAACTCTAGACTTAGAAAACCTAGAACTACGCTGCCTTCGGTCTGATCTAAATATAGCATATAAAATCATACATTGCAATGTCCTACTTGTCAATGAATACTTCAGCTTCAATCATAACAATACAAGAGCACACAACAGATACAAACTCAAGGTTAACCACACCAAACTTGATTGCAGAAAATACAACTTCAGCAACAGAGTGGTCAATGTTTGGAATACTCTACCTGACTCTGTGGTTTCTTCCCCAAACCCCAAAAACTTTAACCTTAGACTGTCTACTATTGACCTCAACCCCTTCCTAAGAGGCCTGTAAGGGGCATGCATGTGCACCAATCATGCCTACCATCCCTGTCCTATTGTTTCTTTTTATTTTTTTATAAGTATCCATCTCATGTATTCAAAACTATGTTTATTCTTATACCTGTATCTTGTAAGCGATTGACCAATCAAATAAATAAAAAAATAAAATAAAATAATTTTTATTGCCTTCCTGAGATCATATGAAAGTAAGAAAGAGAATGGTCCTAATCTTGAAGTGACAACTGGTGTTGCATATTCAATGGAGTGAGAAAAGTGATATCTTGCTTTCAACCAAAACCAGAGGTGGTCAGAGGTGGTATTCAGCAGGTTCTGACAGTTCTGGAGAACCGGTAGCAGAAATTTTGAGTAGTTCAGACAACTGGCAAATACCACCTCTGACTGTCCCCCCCACCCCCATCTATTCTCTGTCTCCCGATTCCTAGGTGATTCTTTTGTTGTCCTGCACAGAACAGAGCTGGAAAACAGGTTAGTGGGGTGGGGAGAGAATGGGATTTTGCAGTAATCTTCCCCCAGGAGTGGGGAGGGAATGGAGATTTTACAATATCCTTCCCCTGGAGTGGCATGGGAATGGAGATTTTGCAATATCCTTCTCCTGCCACACTCACCAAGCCACACCACACCCACCAAGCCATGCCTACAGAACAGGTAGTAAATTTTTTTGAATCCTACTACTGCCATACGTCAAGAAATAAACGTCTATATCTACCTGTTGAACCCATCAGATATATGAGAAACATATCAAAAATAAGTTAATCGATCACATCAGTGGTGGGATTCATTTTTTTTTTACTACTGGTTCTGTGAGCATGGCTTGGTAGGCATGGCAGGGGAAGAATACTTAAAATCTCCAGGCAGAGGTGGTATTTCCCGGTTCTCCAAACTACTCAAAATTTCCACTACCGGTTCTCCAGAACTAGACAGAACCTGATGAATACCACCTCTGGCTCACATGTTTTTCATATAGAAGCTCCTAGGAAATTTTTTTCACAATAAGAAACATGTAGCATATGGCAGAGCCACAGAGAATTAAAAAATAATGAGATACAGTATATCATAAATATGGGATGTGGGTTTACATTTTTTAAAAAAACTCCCTGGGAATTTCTTTCTCAAAATAAGGATAGTCCCAAAATAGGGACTATAGGTATGTCATTCCTCCCTCCCTTCCTTTTTACTATAAAATAATTAACTCCCAGGATACTGCTATAAGAAAAATATTAAGTGCATTTGTATTATTCTCAGAAGCTGCTGAATATAGTTCCTGAATTAATTTATTATTTATCATTGTTTTCCATATAGTTTGTCCACATAATAATGATGGCAAATACTGCTGCTGCTGCTACTCTACTACTACTACTACTACTACTACTACTACTACTACTACTACTAATAATAATAATAATAATAATAATAATAATACTTTATCATTACATTATTTATTATTTATTTAATTTAATAATAATAATTTATAACTTATGTCCTTGATGAGGACTTGAATTAAATATAAGAAGCAAATTTTATAGTGATGGGATCTAAAATGTATTATAGAATTACAGGGAATATTACAGGGAATATTACTGTTAATTGTAATTCATTGTATTAATTAATACAAATTAATATTTGTAATACACAAATATGTACAATAAAATAAGAGTAGCAATCCCAAATCAATTAAATTGTCAAAGGAAATTTGCCTAGCAAATTTATTCTCTGAGTATCTTGTGAGTTGATTAAACCCTTCTAATCCTGCAGTAGTTCTTTAGCAATCTTTTATCAACTGTATTTTCTTCAGGCTAGAGTTACCTGATGAGAATGCTATGGGAATGAAAAAAAAACATTCTTAGGATAATGTCTACATAGAATAATGAAAAGAAACATTATCTAAGCTTTTGGCATGCATTTGCGTTCTAAATCTTTTTAATTTTAACATTTGCAGAAAACTAGTATTTTTTTAATTTTAACATTTGCAGAAAACTAGTAATCAACTGATAAAAGTTGTTGCTGTCTTTACCTCAGCTGCTTATTGCCCTTCATAGATTATAATTACTTACCACTCTAGGTCAGGGATCCCCAACCTTTTCGACGCCGCGGCCCGGTTCCGGCGTCAGCTGGGCGCCGCGGCCCGGTTCCGGCGTCAGCTGGGTGCCGCCATTTTTTTTAACGAAAAATCACTTCCGGTGACATCACCGGAAGCGATTTTTTCGTCAAAAAATGAGCGCGCTAGCGCCTTCGTGAGCTTTTTCGGGTAGAAATGGCTTTCACCGGAAAAGCTCACCGAGCGCTGGCGCCGCCATCTTTTTGACGAAAAATTGCTTTTTTACCAAAAAGATGGCGGCGCCCAGCAACCAGCGGCCCGGTAAGGCTTGTTCCGCGGCCCGGTACCGGTCCACGGACCGGCGGTTGGGGACCCCTGCTCTAGGTCATCTGCATGAAATAGGCTAAAGTAGATGAATACCTTAAAAGAAATGTTTAATGCCTGGATGCAGGAAGTCTTCAAGTAATTTAACTCTATAGTAGAATCAGAAGGCATTATTGAAAAGTAACAAGCCCTTGTATAACACTGAAAGTAACTTAGAGGTGGATTTATGAGAAAGTAGATGTAGAACTTTGTGGGATTGAAAGATTGTTGGGAGAAGAAAGAAGTTTAGCATGTCCTAAACCAGGAGTGTCAAACTTGCATCATTACACCATTGTCATGTGACATGTTGTGACTTCACCTCGTTAGGTGTGGGTATGGCCAGCACATGACAAATCCAGCCCGCAAGTTTGACAGCCCTGTCCTAAGAAGACTTCTCTGGCACTTTCCTGATGTCATGTAGAGTCCTTGGTGCTTGCTGAGCTTGTTTGTTGGCAGTTACCCCAGAAAATACCTGAGTCCTGAGAACTCAAGAAATGAAATGTCTGCCAGCAAATAACCAAGCTCAGAAAATGCCAAGGACTCCACAGTATTTCCTAATATTGGTTACCCAGAAAACAAGGTGTTCCAGGCTTCAGTGTTAATACATAAACAGTCATTCATGTACTGTAACTAACACTTTCTGCCAGTCAATATGGATTTCCTTCTGCTTAGTAGTATTTGACATTTAAGAGTTTAATTAAATTCACCCCAAGGAAGAAAATGCAGCTAGAAGAAATTTATTTCCCACTAAATAGAAATGTCAGTTACTGGAATAAGAAGCCCTTGCCAAGAGCTATCAACCACTACAGCTTCACGGTGCTAATGAAGTCTGAGAACGAAGATTACCGTACAAGGACAACACTTTACCAGAAAGCTACCAAATGGAACTGAAATGTTAGAAACACTGACATATATACACTGAGATGCCATTTAGATCACAGAGTCTGATTATTTTTCAAGGGTATGGCTGAAGCAACAAAAACATTAGTTATCCCATGAAGATAGAGAACTGTAAATCAGTTGTTAGAGCTTTTGCTGTCTGAAATCAGAAAAGAAAAAGAGAAAAATTGTAAGCTACTAAGGCAGTATGTTTTAATTGTAAGCTACTGTAGATATTGAAACAATAAATTCCATAAATGAAATAATTAATGTAAACTATCTTGGACGAAAGGATTTTACTATATGGAGATATCTTTTATGGCAATATCTTCACATTCTCAAAATGCAGTTGCTGCATGGTTGAGAAAGATTTTCAACTTTTGCCCTTGAATTTTGTCCTGAGAATTCAATTACAGGCAATGCCTTCACATATTCATCTAATGTTCAAGGGAGTTTCCAAGCCATGCTGTCTATGTCTCTGTTCCATTATCAATGCTGAAGGATATAATATACTAATGGTGATTTTTGAGTACTTGTGGAGTATAAAGAAGTGCCAGAAATTTGGAGAAGAGGTAACATTGTTCCAATTTTTTTTAAAAAAAGGAAGGAAAAGACCAATCAGCTTGATTTCAATACTGAGGAAAATCTTAGAAAAGATAACAGTGGGTTTGGAAACTCTTGGAAAGGAACAAAGTGATTGCCAGAAGCCAGAATGACTTTGTTAAAAATAGAATGTCCTACACTAATCCTTTTCTTTTTAAATAATGTGACAAGATTAGTAGACCAAGGAAATTATCTGGATACAATATAACTAGATTTCAGAAAGGCATTTTTTAAACTTTTATATATAATTTTATTCAGAATTTTGAACTCAATAGTAAAATCTAATGCAAACTAAACTTAAAAAAAAAAGAAATTAAGAGGGAAAAGATGCAAGAAAAAGAAAAAGAAGAAAGAGAAAAGTAAGTGCAATAAAGAGAAAGGAAATATATAAAGAAGTAACATCTAACCTTCATCACAACTATAAAGAAATTTAGTGATACTTCTCCCTCTCTAAGGTCCTGATGTCAGCATAAAGTATATACAAGTTTATGCTATAAGTATAAACATACCTTATTTGAACTTTGATCGAATAAACCAACTTCCTATTGCTTCCAATGATCTTAGTATTTAGTTCATTCAGTTATTGTCATGAGATTTTGTCTTCATTTGTCTTCAAGGAAGGTGAGACGGAAGGAGGGAAGGAGAAGGGAGGAAGAAGAACAGGAGAGAGAGAGGGAGGGAGGGAGGGAGGGAGGGAGGGAGGGAAGGAAGGAAGGAAGGAAGGAAGGAAGGAAGGAAGGAAGGAAATTTCTGATGCTCCTTTTCAGCTTCCCACAAGGAAACTCAATGCAGAAATCTGTAGGAAGTCAGAAGTCACTTTGACTCCCACTGCTTTTTTGTTGACCCATAATCATTCTGTTTTTGGTAAGGAACTATCTTTGAAACAATGACACAACGTGGCATGGGTTGACTACTACTACTACTACTACTACTACTACTACTACTACTACTACTACTACTACTACTACTACTAATCAAAATCAAAGTGAGTTTGTTCTGACTTTCTTTCACACAATTCTTTTCCCCCAGGACCAAATAATCTTTTCTGAAACTTCATTTGATCATTTATTCTCGTTTTCCAAGATCAGCTCTACGTTCTTTCACAGATGCAGATCAAGATTCATGTTTAAAATTCCTTTTTTTTTAAAAGAAAAGAAAGGTCAGCATTTCTTTCCTCCATCCATCCGTACTCTTAACCTGCTAAATGATGCATAAGAACAATGTTACTATTAATGCTTTTCTCCTTGAGATGATACATTTATACTAAAGTTCAGGCCTTGACCGGTCAACATAATGGTGCACTGAGTGTAACAGTGACCTCTTATTTGCATCACTCCCTAGAAGCTAACGGACATGCAGACAACTTTTTAGCAATTCATCTCTTCCATTGCTCTTGACAAAGGAAAGAACATCTTCCCCTAACATCCCTTGTTATTCACACTTCTCTGCTGATTCACTGCTTCTAGCCAAAGAAACCTCATGAAGAAAAAGAAATATCTCTGGAGCGTTGCCCACCTTGCTGGAGAACAAGCCATTAGCTTGAGAATTGCTTTCTTTTGAGGCTCATTAGGGAACAAGTTAGCAGAATATAAAACAGAAATATTTCTAGGCTCACAGCATAGGCTTTTATGGCATCAGTCTATCCAATATCTCTCTTTGGGTGGGGAGAAACAGTAACTTGTGTACACTTTGCAGTGCATACTAATTGCTAAAGTGTTCTGGGATTTGGTGGAGGGAGGAAAAATCTCCAAGCTCCATGGAAACAGCATATTGTCTCCTTTAGGAATTTTGCTTTATGGTCTGTTGTGGCTGTGATTTGCAAAAAGCCTAACAAAATTAAGAGCAGGATGTAAGTTTCTGTTCATGTTGTCCAGAGTAAAACAGAAAAAGGGGAAAGGGGGAGTGGTTTTACTTACTTTTGGCTTTGACTCCTCTCATTTATCATCTATCTGCCTATCACTTTCATCAGTTCCTCCCAGATTATTTCATGGAATGTGCATTTCTCTCTTTCCCAATCTTCATTTCAGTTCTATATTTGAAAATCTATGCCTAGTTGAGAGAGGATTTTGATTCAAATATTTTAAGACAAAACATAATAATCTATATCATATGATGGGAAGACTTTGTAGAATAAAGAATATCCCTATGAAAACAGAATAGGTCAGTTGATCCAAAGCCAGACTTAAGGGCCCTCGAGAACATTCATGTTTTCATTTATCTATAAATCTATTCTATGTTAATAGTCTCAAGATGCAAGGATATTTTAGCTATGTAATGACAGTTTTAATCAATTTATAGTATCCCTCTCTTTTTTCCCCTCATACAACTTGCTTCTGGGATTTATATTTAGGTTGGTATGTTTAAAGACAGTATTTTTAAGCAAAATGATGGAACTATGTAATTTATATCAAATAACCTGAAATAATTCCAAACTTTTATATATGTTAAAATAATACCTTCTAGCATTCTTTCATCAGATAATAAAGATAATTCCTGCACCAAAATATTCATTGTTGAAAATAATTTATATGTAATTCAAAATATTAATCCCAATTAACCACATCAACAGAACATAGAGATTAATACAATAGGAATTTGCATACCAAAGTCACTATGACATTTTGGATTGGCAGAATCCAAACTATGTATTTTAAACTATGAAAACTTTAACATACTTTACAGAAAATGTTGACAATCTATTTTATAGGAACAGGATTTTAATGCTATAATTAAGCAATATTAAATACAAAATAGACATTACATGTAAAGAACACAATTATATATTGCAAAACCAGGCTCAATAGCAGAAACTGTGAGAAGGATCTTGGAGTCTTAGTGCAGGGGTCCCCAACCACCGGTCCGCAGACCGATACCGGTCCGTGGAACAAATCCTACCGGGCCGCTGGTTTGCTGGGCGCTGCCATCTTGTTTTGATGAAAAAGTGCTTCCGGTGAGCTTTTCCGGGTAGAAAGCTCACCGGAAGCACTTTTTCATCAAAACAAGATGGCGGCGCCCAGCTGATGCCGGTACCGGGCCGCGGCATAAAAAAGGTTGGGGACCACTGTCTTAGTGGACAACCAGCTAAATATGAGCCAGCATTATGCAGCAGCAGCCAAAAAAGCTAATGCAATCCTAAATTGCATTAACAGAGGGATATAATCAAGATCAAGTGAGGTATTAATACCACTCTATAAAGCCTTAGTAAGACCACACCTAGAGTACTGCGTCCAGTTTTCATCACCACATTATAAAAAAGATGTTGAGACTCTAGAAAAAGTACAGAGAAGAGCAACCAGGATGATTAGGGGACTGGAGACTAAAACATATGAAGAACGGTTACAGGAACTGGGCATGGCTAGTCGAGTGAAGAGAAGGACAAGGGGAGACATGATAGCAGTCTTTCAATATTTGAGGGGCTGCCACAGAGAGGAGGGGGTCAAGCTATTTTCTAAAGTGCTTGTAGGCCAGACAAGGAATACTGGATGGAAACTGAACAAGGAGAGATTTAATCTGGAAATAAGGAGAAACTTTCTGACATGAGAACAATCAACCAATGGAACAGCTTGCCCTTGGAAGTTGTCGGAGCATCATCACTTGAGACTTTCAAGAAGAGATTGGTCTGCCATTTGTCAGAAATGGTGTAGGATCTTCCGCTTGGGTGGAGGGTTGGACTAGATGACCTACAAGGTCCCTTCCAACTCTGATTATCTGTTATCTGTTAGGTTTCAAAAAAGAGCTTGAAAATTTCTAAAAGGTTTGAAATGTTAGGGTTAATATATGTCCTTGACTTATTTTGAGAACTGAAAAAGAAACACAGGATTTTTAGTTTGCAGCTGTTAGCTTTGGTTTTACATGTTCAAGTCATTGATATTTTAAGCACTTTGCAAATAAATTTGGCCAGGGTGCAGATAAAATAAAAGTTTATTTGTTGCCCCTCTTGTTAGCTAGCTCAGTTGAAGTCATGTTGATTCTCCTGGGAGAGGTCAAGATAATTAGCACATACTTTATTCTGTGGCTACTAAGCATATTACCAACTTTTTATAGCACTGTGCACTATGATTAGTGGGCTTTTTACTTTTATTTCTAGACATGAGAAGTGGAAACATTTAATTAAATAGTAGATAAATATAAATCCAGTTAATTTTTATTCTTTCACCAGACTGTTGGAAAAGTGTGGTTTTTATATGAACTTCTTTTTAGCTTTAATGTAAAAGGCATTTCCAATAAGAATACTTCCATACAACCAGTACAACGTATTCATTTGGTGATAGGTTTATTTTCTGAATATATTAAACTTACATGGCATGACAAATGGGATTTATCTATTGTAAGAATACGGAATCGCAAAATTTATAATTTTTATAATTAAATAAAGTTACCAATTTGTCCCTCGAGACAAGAATTTATGATAGATTATATGATAAGATAACAGAAGAAATATTGAAGGTGGCTTTTATATTCTTGAACATTTGAAGGAATAATTCACAGAATGGAAACTTAGATAAAAGAAACAATCCTAGTTCTAGGTGTGAACATCAACATTCCGCAATCTCACCCACCCACCCAAGTTTACCACAGGTCAATTTGGTCATGTGAATGAACGTTTTGAAACTGAATAGTATCTCAGTTCTACTCAGAAGCATCTTGAGCCACTAATAGATATTACAGGTACTCCTCAACTTATGACCACAACTGGGACAAAATTTAAGCAAGGTGAGCTGTATCTAATTTTATAACCTTTTTTACTATGGTTATTAAGTGAATCTCTTCTATTGTTAAATAAACATACCATCATTAAGTGAATCCAGCTTCCCTCATCGACTTTGCTTTGTTGGAAGGTAGCTGGGAATGACAATCACATGATTATCCTATTTTCTGAGTTATAAACATTTAAGTCCCTTAGAAACCATACTTTAAGTATTTATATTTGCCTTGATGCTTAATGTATTGTATATATGAGGAACATTCATGCTTGTTGAATTTGATTGACTTTCTGTTTGAATATATGCTGTTAATTTTACTATTGCTCCATGTTCTCCAAATTTAAGATCCCATTCAGATATCATCAGAGTTATGTTTTCCAATGATTTATTCTCACTGCTATATATATCTCAATAAACTACAATATTCTGGAATTATACCTTCTAAAACTAGTTGTGATTTCATTTGAATTTTAATTTCACAAATTTTCAGCATAGTATATCTATGTATCTTTCCAGTACTATTTTTTTAGTATTACCACAATAACATCTCATTGCATCAAGATGAAGTATTTTATGCCAAGCAATAATGGCAATGTGCTTGAAATCCTACAATATGATTTCTCACTTCTTTTGAACATGTCATGTTCATATTGCAGACAATTGATATGTCTGTTTGTTGATTTGTGGGGTACATGATTTTAATTTTATTTGAGGGCCATTTCATGCTTTCATGTTTGATTCACCAGAAGATTGAAAGTAGTTCGTCACAACATCATGATAGAGTTTTGGAATATATTAGACTTCAATAACCTTTTGAATTCCTGACAACCCAAATAATGATTCATATAGATGACTAATTTCATTAAAAAGTGATGCAAATAGATCAGTATATTTCTACTAGGCTAAAGTATTATTCCAATTCTCTGAATTCTAAGTTTTCACCTACCTACCACATAAAAAGAAATGTGACTGACACATTTTATGTGACTGACTGATTGAAAGAAACTATACCATGGAAATGACTTGTGGTAATCTTTGAAATAGATGTCTAACACCACATACTGGGAAGACTTTCCATAAACTGATAAATCAGGCTTAGTCAATATGAGTAATTCTATGAATGGCAGATTGTGACAGATGACATGGGTTTAAAATATATATATTTTTTGTGGTGGCCCTCTTGGCAGTAATGTTGATGAGAGGATGTCATATATCATTTTGCTGATACACTGGCAAGAATCTCAGCCTGTGTAATGAAAGGATTAACTTTAATGTAGTTATCTGGTGTGGAACTTTTACTTGAAGTTAAAATATGAATTTAACTTTTCTTCTAAGTAGCATCTGTTAATATTTTAAGAATATAAGTGTCATGCCAGGTCTAGGAATATCCATGCAATTTCAAGATAGCCTAGTCTTCCCGTGCTATGTCTTCCCAGTAACTAGAATTCATACTAAGTATGTTTATTTTAAGAAAGCAACATCTTGATCACATTCTGGAATGAAAAATGTAAAACAAGAATGTGTCTTATTAAGCAACATTGTATTTAACTTTTGAATAATAAATAACTCTCTTTCAAAGATATGGATGAAATTAGTGCTGTCTATTTACCAGTTCAAGTTATATTAATTATTAGTTGTGTCATCATAATTAATTCAATATCTTATTATCTGTTACTCATTTCATCTTTCAAAGATTTTAAAAGTTGAAACAGGATACCTTAATTTTATTATTATTTTGCATTGCATCTAAATGACTGCCCTTAAATTCACCTTATTACACTTTCAGACAAATTTCAGTAAATATTCTGACTACCCAGGTTTAATTATGACGATGACGATAATGAGCACAATGATGATGGCTACTATTATGACAATACTACTACTACTTCATTCATATTCTGCCTTGTCTGTAGGAGATTGACTTATATGGGAGTGTTGTCACATTTTTATCCATTTTACTTTACTTTGACTTAGAGGTAAGTATTGAACTGGACTGGTTTGTGGATAATACTAGCTATTCAGGTCTAAAATATTGTGGGATGCTTAGGAAGAAATTCTTAAATGAGTGATGGTCAATCAACTATAAATTTGGTTCTGTTAAGTAAGTAAGGAACACTAAGGAGTGGAACTAACTTCATCACTTATACTGATGAGCCTAAGTAGTCTAACTAATCAGGAAAAAGATATTGGAGTCATAATGGATAGTTTAATTATGATACAGTATTAATTCAGTGTGTGACAGGCATGCAAAATGTAAATTCTATGCTGGGATATTAAGGAAAGACACTGAAAATGAAACTACCTAATTGTAATACTTTTATACATGTCATAGTATATCCACATTTGGAATATCACATTCAGTTCTGATCAGAGATGGTATTCAGAGGTTCTGACCAGTTCTGGAGAACCAGTAGCGGAAATTTTGAGTAGTTTGAAGAGCCGGAAAATACCACCTCTGAGTGGAGATTTTACAGTATCTTTCCCCTGCCATGTCCATCAAGCCACACCCACAGAACCGGTAGTAAAAAAAATTGAATCCCACCACTGGTTCTGATACCAGATATGAAAAATAGTGGAGCTAGAAAAAGATCAGAAGGGAGCAAACCACAATGATTGAAATATGACCTTGAATTGATGCATTCAGGTTTTTTTTAAAAAAGCACACATATTTTCATGTTTCCACATACCTCTATCATCTCAGCATTCCTTATGTTAAACATAACTCCTGTCAGACATGGGAACCTATTAATGGTGGGAACTTTTTACAATGGCTGTGTTGACCTGATGTAAGGATGGATTCTGCTGCTAATCATTTTAAATTGATCATGGAGGGTTTTTATCTATTTATACTTATTGATATTTGGTTTGTTTGTATTGATTTTTTTAACCTCTTGTAAGCTACCAGAGTCAACTAGATGAGATGGAAAATCAACTGAAAATAATAATAATAATAATAATAATAATAATAATAATAATAATAATAATAATAATAATAATAATATAGAATTCAAACAAGCAGCTGCCACATAACACCCCAAACTTAAAAATTGTCACTAAGAAAAAAAAATCTGAATAATGGTGTGGCAATACATGGAGAGAGCTAATAGAAGAGAAAGATTTGAAAAAAATCACAAAATACAAAAACCTGCAAATAGAAGTATAATGGCAAACAAAGATAGTACCAGTAGAAATAGACACCTTGGGAACAATCCCAAAACATCTGGAACACCACTTGTACACCATCCGCATTGAGAAAATCACCATCAGTCAATTGTAAAAGGCACTTTTTACACGTTGTGGCAATACTTTTAATATCATCACACAACATCTTCCTATCCTACATCTTTGGGAAGAATTCATTAGGTTGATAAATATGTCAGAGCCAGTCTAAACATCTGAATGATTATGCAACGAACCATAGAAAAAGTACATCAAGCAAAAAGGGAACATTACACATGTTTAACAAGTTCCAATTCAATTTTGTTCTGAGCATTTAATTTATTCCATAAGCTACAGCTGAAAAAAGTCTCATGATGATGATAAAAAAGTAAGATACTTGTCTTTTGTCCCAGTTCAACCTTTTTTTGTGGGAGGCTTAAACCAACAAATCTCACAAATGGTAATTTAAACTTGGGCCCGAAAGAATTGGAAATGAATAAAGACAATGTAGTACAGAACATTTTGTCACTTCATTTTGGATTAGGCACAAAGGAAAAAAAAGTTATGCATTTTGTGTTTTCATTTATAAAAAGCAATTTCCGATAAATGTTATTACAGTTATTTCTTAATTTTTCATAAACATACCTGAGCTAGTAACCTCTAGACAAGATGAGCAGCAAATCAATCTAAGAAATAAATAAATAAAAATAGGACATATATCCTTTCTTTCCTCTTTCAAAGACAATTTATGGAAGTTTTTAGCTAGCATTTCAAGCTGTTTTATAAATTTCTTCCCTCAAGAAATGAAGGAAAGCTGTTTTGAACAACCCACAAATGTTTAGCCATTTAAACAACCCACAAATGTTCTCTGAATAAACAGTAACTTGCCATCTTTTAAAAGCCACTATGAGTGAAGGAAAAATAAATGCTCATAATCCCAACCCCCAAGTGAATGAAAGCATGAGCTTCTTAATATGACAAACAGTTCAGTTCTCGGGACATCTAATCTGTAAATTCTATGGGGCTCGCTGAGACTTAACCCCAGGTCACAGCACTGCAGCCCTGTGTGATTATATACTGAGACATACAAGTCATGTTTTTTTCATGTTGCCCAGCAAAGTTTTCATGCCCTTTCTCCAAAACAGTCTATTTACTGCTTGCAGGTGTTTCCTGTTAAAAACAGACAAGTATCATTTGGGAAGAAGAACAGCTTAGCTTTTATTTATCTGCCGATGTTTCGAAAACATTTAAAGAGTCATAAATTGCCTGCGTAAAAATATACTTCATATATACATTTTTTTACAATATTGATAGCTTTGGACTAGGTTTCAAATCCGTGGATTTCTTTTCCTTCTTAGGGTTAGGCTATATATTTTTATTTTAAGGGGTCTTTGTTTTTTGTTTTGTTTGCGAATGAGAAGCTAAAATGTTTATTTTATATATATACATACATATCAGAGATGGTATTCAGCAGGTTCTGACCAGTTCTGGAGAACCAGTAACATAAATTTTCAGTAGTTCAGAGAACTGGCAAATAACACCTATGACTGGCCCCGCCCCATCTATTCTCTGCCTCCTGAGTCCCAGCTGATTGGCTGGGTCTTCGTTTGTTGCCCTGCACAGGAAACGGAGCTGGAAAGTAGGTTAGTGGGGTGGGGAGGGAATGGGATTTTGCAGTAACCTTCTCCCTGGATTAGGGTGGGAATGGAGATTGGATATTCTTTCCCAGCCACGCCTACCAAGCCACGCCCACAGAACCAGTAGTAAAAAAAATTGAATCCCATCACTGATACACACATACACACACACACACACACACACACACACACACAAACACACATACTTTCTCTCTTACACAGACACACATAGAGAAAGTATATATTCTTTTTCTTTCTCTTCTCTCTTGCTACATACACACACACACACATACACACACATTCCTTGTCTCTGTGTCTCTCACTCTCTCTTTCTCTTGACTTTTTCTTAGCAACTGCCAATATCATCTGCCACAAGAATCCTAAAAGAGCCACAATAAAGATGGTGTTGGCCATTATTAAAATGTTCACAGCTGTTCACAGCAAACCATAAATTAGAAGTGGACAATATTTTAACATCTAAATTTGATGTTTTATTTGTGGGATGGCAATAGTGGTGAGGAAAATCAGGCTTATATTTGGAAGGAATCAGGATTTTTAAAAAATCTCTTTTCTATTTTATTTTTACTGATTTTAATCCTGTTTTAGGACACATACTTTTCTCCATTTTCCACCTCCAAATGTCAAGAAATTACATTGTCAAGTAACTGTGACTAGAAAGAGAATGGATCAAGAAATTTGAGGATACTGAGGCTTGGAGTTGTGTGTCCCTGCTATAAACTACACTGACTCTATACAGTACTTAGAATGTAAATTTTCCAGTATCAAATAATAAAAAATTAAGAATTCTATAATACAAGGAATACATCAGGCATATCACATCATCCTAGGACTCAGGTTTACATGCATGTATGTATGTATGTATGCATGTAGAATATACACAAGACCCAGCCCCTTCATTTTTCAAAAACATGCTTGCTGGCAATTGTTGCAATGTTGGATGATACCCTTTGCCAAACTAACCAGTGGTGGGATTCAATTTTTTTTTACTACCGGTTCTGTGGGCGTGGTTTGGTGGGCGTGACAGGAGAAGGATACTGTAATATTTCCAGTCAGAGGTGGTATTTGCTGGTTTTCCGAACTGCTCAAAATTTCTGCTACCGGTTCTGTAGAACCGGTCAGAACCTGCTGAATACCACCTCTGAAACTAACATAGGTAATTTAAACTGATCACTGCTTTCAAAATGAGACTGAATGTTTTAACCAAGGTTAGAAGTGCTTGTATAGAAGCTCTTTTGCATTCACCAAACTGGAACCCATATAAATACCAGCCTCTCAATGTTCACCAGCCAGAAAATTTTTAGTATGAATGGATTATACTAAAACGAGAAAAGCTTCTTTAAGGTGTTGTAGACCTAAAATGACAGATCTGTGCACTTCTTTAGCCCTGAATTAAGGGCTGTTTGACAGAAGAGGCATGCATATTTCCAAATGTGTGCCTCAAAGCTGCAAGTAAACTTCTGTGGCCCTTGTAGGTTTTCAGGATAATATGCCAACGAAAGCATGATTTTTTTCATTATAAATTAAACTCACGCACATAACATCTAAAATCCCAAAGGGAATTATCATGCCAAAATAATATCTTTATCCTTTCTTGTGAAATCATTAAATCAGTGCCCTTTTCCAAATGGTCCTTATTTTAAACTTGAACCTCTGGCTACATAAAGGTCAATTATCTGCACTATATTTAAGATCTACATATGAGCAATGGGAGTGTGATTCATTGGTTTTAGCTCTTCCTCTTTCTTCATTATTTTCCCCATCTTTTGTAGCCCCTCTATCCTAAATCGATGGACATGAGAACATAACATGCTTGTCCACCTTTCCCTTATCATAAGGAGAGCATAGCTCAGGAATGTCAAACTCACGTCATCATGGCATCATCATGTGACGTATCGGGACTTTTTTCCCCTTCACTAAACTGGGTGTGGGGCTGGCCACTGCGTGACGCAACTGGCCCACAGCATGACAGCCCTAGCATAGCTGTTTAAAAGTCTTTAGGGTCAAAATATATCTACCTTTATTGTGTTCTTTCTGTTGAACTGTAAGGAAATAATAAAGAGACTATAATAAAATTAATAAATGTTCTTTTCTCATCTTCCTTGAACAACACACATTTTCTTTGGTATTTAAACACTATTTTCAGTGTTTGCTTGCTTGCAGTGATGATTGTCGCCTTTATATTAACTCCCATATGAAAGGACTCTCTGAACTCTTTGATAGTAAAATGATTCTGAACAAAGAAGACAACAAATCAATCTATCACCAGCTTATGAGTTAAATCTTAATCTACATTATTATTTTGTCACAATAATCTTGGTTAAGAAACTGAAATGGCCTATACAATTGAAATATTTTGACATATTTGTAATTTAAATCAATAATATAAACTGTATTGATTTTAAAAGTGTTGCTACAAGCTTTTGTGTGGAAACAGATACAGAAAAGATGTTATAATTGAACTGAAAAGCAGTGTACGTCTTGAGTCAATAAACTAGAAACTAGAATGGTATTCTGTCATATAACTTACCTTTTCATTGCCTGGGAAATCTTATCATGAATAGGATTTACTGCGTTCCAGTTGCTAAAGCCACCAACTTCCCTATTCAAGTTAGTATTACTTGCAGAGCTTGCCTACTATTATTTATTAGTATTTAGTCTTATAGTGAATGTTACTGGTTTAATCCTATTCAATAAGAATGGTGAGTTTGAACTACCAGCAAGTATTTGGAATGAATGTGACTATAAAGATCTCACACACATAAATCTGAGTTGAGTTTAAAGTGGAAAGGGAGAATATTATTTTATGAAAAAAATTACCCCTTGAAATATATCCCTTATGGCCTTTCTCAATATTGGAAAGTTTCCCAATAGTGTGAACTTGAATGAAAAGAGGAAGCCATCCTAGGATGACCTTATGTTGTTCTTTGATTGGCTACATAGAAGCATGATGTTGTCATATTAGATATCTGGTTTCTATTTATCTGAATTATTGGGGAAAAAAACAATAAGAAAAAGGTTAAATTGTTTGCAATGGCTATTTTAAAAACAATTTTTATGATAGATTTCTAGAGAACCTTTTTACCAATATCTCTATCAATATCAATATCTCTATCAATAGAGATATAAACACAAATTATTTATTATTGTTGATGTCCAGATGTAGATACAATTCATTAAGAATACTGGTTGTGTGTGTGTGGGGGGGGGGGAGTTGGTCAAAGGTAGCTAAGCAATTTACACAAAAGAAAGGAGAAGAGAGGGAAAATAAAAATATCTGATAAATACTGAAGTGCCAGGCCTTATCTAATGCATGTGAGCTGGCAAACATTATGAGAAATGCTTGAATATTAAATATGTCAAATATAAAAAGCTATGCAACAGTCCTGTAGAATATTAAATACTAGCATATTAAAATGTTTAGATAATTAAAAATCTGGTGATAAAATGCAGAGGTGTAGATTAAGCTAATATACTTCTTGCTGGGATAATTTGAGCATAATTAATTTACTTAACACCTACTTAGTTCTTTATTACAATCATAGTTCAGGGATATATAAAACAGGGCAAGAAAGAAAGCTAGGAAATCAAGGAAAAAGAAAAACCAAATAGGTTGAAGTTAACTGTTGCCTGGTGAGGCACAATTTGAGTCTCAAAGGGGATTGTCAATATATAAATCATTTATTCTCCCCAGAAATCACAGTATAAGAGAAGTTACCACTGATTTGAAGATCATTGAAGAAGTTACAGTAAAGGAGAACATTTGGCTTGCTTTGATTTCCCTAGTGTCACAAGGATACGTGCACTGAGGTGTTGCCATACGTGCTGTAGAGAAACACTCATGGCAGCATATTGTACCTTAGGTTCTTTTCTCAATGTAGAAAAATGAGAATGTAAAAGAAGCTTACTGGGTCCCAGGAACTTGTATCTAGTAGGATTATAGAGAATGAATTGACTGCATGTTGATATTCCATATCATTCAGTTTCTGCAGCACTAGCTTTTCGACTTATAGTCTAAAGCTATCAAAAAGAGGTAATCTAATAATTTGTAGCTTTTGTTCTTCTGCCATATTGAAAGGTACATAGTTATCAGATAGCACTAGTGGAAGCAATAGATAGGACTAGTGGAAGCCCAATAGAAATAATCTAATCCTCAACCAACATGTGACAACTAATTTTTATGCCCTAAATTCAATTTTAGACAGTCCAGATTCAAGCCTGAGTATTACATTAGGGATAACATTGGTCACAACAGATAGGAAACTTATAAATTTAGTTTGTCTTGTCTCTCAAGTATTCTTCCCTTTACTGCATTAAATATAAAAAAATGGTTTTTGCTTCAAAATAAAAATCTGATGTTGGGCTTAGTCATATCATTGGGAGCAGAAGAATCTTGTATAAATCTTGACACCACTAGTACTATATGCCACAGTGCACTTTCCAGGATTCTTTGTCATGGAAGATTGCTTCCAAATATTTAAAGGAGTGTACTTGTTCAATTTTATTCTGCTCAATTATTCAGGCTTGCTATTTTGGTTTCTTGGTGAAAACCATTTAAATTTTTAGTAAGTAAAAACCACTCTGTTTCAAGTGCAGTTGCAAACTGTGGTTTACATCACTTATTTGATCCCTATGGGTGTGGAAGAGATAACCACATCCAAAGGGATCAAATGAGTGACGTAAACCACTGTTTACATGTAAACCACTATGCAACATCATCTGCATAAGATAATGTGGGCATCTAAAATCTTTGGCATACAAAGGTTTTGGCCATCCAACAGATCAGCCATATGACTTAATAAATCTTATGCAAGATGTAGAATAAAAGGTAGCCCTGTTACACTATATGTATAATCCTTGGGCATTACATCTCATTATTGTTTGAATGGCACTTTTGGATTAAGAGGAATAATCACCCATCAGGATGAGTGGTTTGCAGCTTCTCCAATAGAAATATCTGGGATATGGAATGAATGCAATTTTAAAGTTAAGTAAAGCTACATAGAGTAGACTTCAGGTTTGTGGTTGTGCTTCTCAGTCATGATATGTAGCACAAGGGTGAGATCTACTGTTAAAGGCTAGCTTTAAAGGCTAATATAGTTCAAAACCCCACCTGTTCTCTGTTTAGGTCTTCTGATTCAATTTATGTGGGTAATTTCTAGTGTAGATATTTTGCATAAAATTCTTTAAAGGCTAATGTTTCTGTAATTAGTGTGAATGTCATTTATTGCATTTCTTATTATATTGGGACTATTATCACCATCCCCACGCAATGCCCCACAAAATCATTGTGTGCATGAAGAGTAAGGGAAGAAGAGAGATGCACAGTTCCATATGGTAGTTCAGGTAGCATGCAATTACTATGAGAGGCTTTTCCAACTCTAAGAGTTGTGATCAGCTTGACAGTTCAATCAACTTGACAGAGAGAGAAAGACTGGTGGCTAAGCTTGGCACTATACAACCTTAAGGGTTGAATGATTTTTGCTTGGTTAATCTCTGAGTCCAAAACTCTGAAATGTTTCTCCCATATTTATATAGGAGGTTCTTTATCCACAAACTTACTTTCTCCTGATTAGAACGATTATTTATAGAAATTCAACTCAAACCTTTCATGTTTTCCAAAGCTGAATTAAAAATTACTCTTTTATTGTATTGAATGTTAATTCTGCTAAACAGTCCTAGTTCACAAAAAAATACTAGAAATATATTTCATTTATTTTGTTCATTTCTAGGTAATTGTTTATTACCCATGTATCCATCTATCCAACTAACTATCAAAATTAATTTTCAGTACTAATTAATGATCATCTACCCTCATTCTTCTTCTTTTTTCATTTTCTTTTTCTTACACTTTTCAGTGCTGCCAGTTGCTATGGTATCAGTAGAATTTTAAGTCATTAGACAGATAAAGTCATTTTATCGACACATTATTTAAGATGGCCAAATTTCTACTTTTGCTTTAAACTTTGATTGCAAATCAAGGGACTTTGATGTTCTGAATTTACCACATTTATTTATAGAGCAAAATAATCAATTAAAATGCATTTATTTAGAAATAAGCAGCAACAAGTAAAAAATTATAAGTCCTATTCCAGATTTAAATGTTCTGTGTTGTTTGCTCTTTTCCTATAGTTTTCTATCATTTAAGGCAGGAGGCTTTACCCTTGATGTCCTCTTATTGGGATTTTTATTTTTATTCTGTAAGAGAGAAATCTCCATAATGTATTTCCTGACCTTCTTTTGAAAGCATAGTGGAAAATATATTTTTGTGCTAAAGATTGTTAACCCCTGGGGCCCATTGGGAACCAGGATCCGGAAGTAGCAGGAGAGCACATAAAGCTTCATTAGGTAGCTACATTTAGCTGCCATTCTGGAAGAAATTAGGAATATGTAGAAGATTAAAAAGGCAACTGGATTCAGCCCAAGGGAAGCATTATTAGATCCTGCTGGAGAACATGCTACTTCTAAATGTAAAGCTATATTTTTAAATTAAGCTATGCTGGTTTGAACTGAATGGAATTTTTTCAGTTACTGAATATAGATAGGATTATGATGGCTGGCAATCATATGTTGCAATTATCATTCATTAACTAGAAGAAGCCACATAGTAATGTACATTCAGCTACTAACTTTAAATATAAAAGGTATGTAGAGAAGATGTAGATAATGCCACCAACATTCTGCTGGCAACTCTTGAACTGGAAATGAAACATACAATGAATAAAAGCTGAACATAGGTATCTTCATGTAAAATAAGCCAGAATAACCAATATAGTACCTGAAATAACCATGAAGCAAATCCAAATGAACTAACTGCAGAACAAGTATATTTGAATTTGACAGTTCATCTTTATATTAAAAAACATTAATATCTGGAAACAACAGTTGCTAAGTAAAGTATGAGGAAGAAGTCTCTGACACTAGCAAGCTGTTCTGCAGATGGAATGAGAAATTGTCCATCTGTCCTTCTTATGTCCATCTGTCAATAGCCAATATTTTGTGTTTGCTGTTACAGAATCCATGAATAAACTGTCTGCAAAATTTTAAGGAAGACAGAATTTATTAGCAACAGTACATATCATTTCATTTGATTTTTGACAGATAATTATTAACTGATACATTAATGAGATGAGCTTCACCAGATCAAAAAGCCCATTTACATTTAGCATTTTACTTTATGTAATGGCCAACCAACTATCTTCAAAAGTAAAATCAGTATGATGACACCCCCCCAAAAAATACAATAATTCAGGGTTGTATTTTCTTTGAATTTGGATTCATACTGCCATCACTGTTCACAGAAGGCAAATTCAGACTACGGTCAAAAGATAATAACTAGACATATTCTTTGTAAAATTTGTAAAATATTTTTAAAATCTAAACATTTTGCTAACCATCCTTAAAATAACCATCTAAGGTAGTTAGTATTTGCTCCTTTTTGTAGATAGTGATATGGAGAGAACAGTGGCTCGCATAAGACTTGATACTTTTATGTATTTCACATTTAAATATCTAATGCCCATACATGACCATCTTATAAGAAATATAATACAGGTGCAATATATAATATGCAAAATAAAATATAATACAGCAGTTATGTTTGAACAGAACAAATATAGTACTCTAAGTTAAAGATTAATTGGCACAGAAAACAATAAGCAAGTATTAATAAAAAAAAAACAACATTATATAAACTTTGAAAATCTTCCAATCTTTACCAGATTCTACAAATTAATAAAGCAAATTTCAATGGTATTATTATATTCCCTGATATAATTGTTAGGAAATATAATATTAATTATAATATCCTTTCATTTTACCAGAATATTATTTTAAATATTGTTTGTTAAATAAATTCCAATTACTAGACTGGGACAATATGTATAATCCATAATTTTCAATCCATAATTGCTTAATTCATACACTATTGTAAGCAAATACTAAATAAATCACACATTGGTTTAGTACAGCTGAAATCTGTTTCTTTTCTCCTCGCCCCCACATTCCTTAATTCTGCTATTCGTTTTTTTCATTGGAAAAGCTTCAAAGAGTAAGTGCTGACTCATATTATCATGGATTATCCTGTGAGTCATTTCTTCTAGCAGAAATATATTCTTCAAAAGTTGTGTCAGAACTTTCCTAGGAACAGTAATTCTCTGAAATGAAACTTTTTTTTTTCAAGGAAATGGCAGCATATTTCTTGTGTATAAAATGTTTTCATCATGCAAATGATATTATGGGACTAAGTTAGTAAAATTACACTATGTTAAGACGAATTTATTAAGATCACATCTAAATCCAAATCAAACATTATTAAAACTAATCAAACTCATCATAAATGGAGTCCTTGTTGTACAGTATTTTTATGATAGGAAGATGGCGACCAAGGCAGCTGCATAGTCGCGCCGCTGGGAGCCCGAAGGAGAGAAAAGTGCCAGTAACTGGGTTCAGATACAGGAATAGAGGTAACAAAAGTAACAAAAATACATAGATTAGGTCCTCGGAATCTACAAAGTAGCAGCGTGGGGATTCGGACGGGGACAGCCAGCCGGTCTGGAGTGAGGGGATCCTGCCGGGATCCAGGAATCCCGTTTTGGGCAGCTTCCCTTTGTTGGGTAAGGCGAGCGATCGGGCGAACTGCTGGGACCAAGACAAAAAATTACAAATTCTTCAGCTGCCTGCATAGGAGAAAGCTGCCTAGTGAAGTTGTTTAAAAACTTGAGGGACACGACGGGCAGCGAGGGAGAAAAAAGTCGGAGGAGACGCCGCTGCCGCTGCTACCGCTTCGCTCCGGAGGGAGAGGGAGGAAAGCCCGGGGAGCGCCGGCCGGGAGGATCGCTGAGCGAGAGCGCTCCAGCTGTGGCTTTTTCCCTCGACTTCGAGAGTTTTCCCCTAGACTGCTGAGTGGGAATCTGACTGGAGGAGACGCTGCTACCGCTGCCGCTGCTGCCGCTGCTGCCGCTTTGCTCCGGAGAGAGAGGGAGGAGAGCCCGGGGAGCGCCGGCCGGGAGGATCGCTGAGCGAGAGCGCTCCAGCTGTGGCTTTTTCCCTCGACTTCGAGAGTTCACCAAATTGCTGGTCCGGACTCCATCTTTTGGAAGGGTAAACATAAACAAATAGTTTCCTGTGAGCTGTTCAATTTGTCTCTGCTGAATCAAAGTCAGCTTGCAAAAAAAAGGAGAGAAGATTAGTTGGTTTCCTCTGTTCTTAGAAGTGAAGCCCTTTCCTTCACTCGGATAAAAACCCTTTGAACATTGTGTTACAACTTCCTGTTTACAGAGTAATAGCGATCTACTATTCAAAGAGCAATAAATTCCTCTCACTCAATCAACTACAGTTGCTAGTAAAACAATTAACCCGTTCCTTGCAGACTCTTAATACTACCTCATTACTTTAATCAAACACTGATTAATTCACTACCTCAAAACTTTCAACTTTTCTACCTCAGCACCTATATCAACGATTAGATAATCAATTTCTATAAAATATTTTATTAATGGTTTAATTGATTTATTGTTTTAATTGATTAGTGTGATTAGAGTGTTTAGTACAAATAGTGTGATTACTGACTAGTTTAAAAGATCAAAATTCATGTAATTTAATTGAATAGTAAAATCAATGATTTAGTGAATTTAAATGAACAGTGTGATTAATGATTAATGTAATTAATTGATTAGTGATTAGAGTAATTAGTTGCTCAGGAATATTATCTGACTTGATCAGGCTGATTGTTGCTCAGGAATATTATCTGACTTGAGAGATTACTGCAATTGATTGTTTGATGTAATATTGTCTATATAGATTACCCAAAATTGTTCCTTTAATTAATTCAATCATCGTATTATTTTAACAAACCTACCATGCCAAAAAGAAAATCCTACGCCAAACCACAACCTAAAGAGAAGATAATCCCCACCAATGAACCACAAGACTCCTGCACATGCCTTAAATGCTACAAAAATCTAAAGGATAATGAAAACTCCATCAAATGTTCTCTGTGTAAAAAATACGCTCATCATGACTGCTTGGGATTACCTGAGCAAATGATTCAATACCTAGAATCATCCAATGAGTTTCCATATTTCTGCAAATCATGCAGACCCAAACTGGATCTGTCTGAAAGAATTGATACCATCGAAACCATTGAAACATCCCCTACCATCGAAACCATTGAAACATTCCTTAACACCATAGTAGCATCCCTGGATGCCGTAAAAGAAAGAATATCCAACCTTGAAAAAAAAGACACAACGCAAAAACCTGAACATCCAATAGCTACAAACCACATCTCTACCCAACAACCACAATCCGATCCAAAACCCAATCCACAAATAAACACAACCCAGACAAATATTGATATCCCAATCCTCATCAGAGAAGCCATTGAGCGTGAACGGAAACGTCCAAACTCCATCTTATTTGGTCTAGAGGACATCAATGACAATGATGACATCACAACTGTCCGAAACATCATCAGAGATTATCAAGCATCAACCATCTCCGCTGATGAAATACTTGACATTTCCCGCATCAACCGAGAGCTCAAAAATAGAGACGGCTCTGTGGCCCCATGCTTGTGCAGGGTCATTTGCAAAAATGAATCAAGCAAACGTAAATTCATTTATACTATAAACTCACTCGCCAAAACCAACACCAACCATAAGAACCTCCGTTGCCGCCCTGACCTAACCATACAGCAACGTGCCCGCTCCCGTGCACTCCACATTGAACTCAAAAACCGTCTAGACAATGGAGAGAAGGACCTGTACATTGACTACCATGCTGACTGTATCAAAAGTAAGCCACGCAACCCAATACTCAGTTTCTACCCTCAACCACAACCCTACCTCAACCGATCCACCATCACCCAAGACTAGGCACGCACGCCCCCAACTACCTCAATTCCAACTACTGCCGGCCTTAAATGCAAACTACTCAATGCAAGAAGCCTCGTGAATAAAATACCTGAATTTCTCATCCTCCTAAATATGGCTAACTTCGACATTATATTTGTCTGTGAAACATGGCTCAATGCATCTCTCCCCGACTCCATTACCACAGTAAGAGACTATCATGTTTACCGATCAGATCGTGAAAATCGTCGAGGAGGTGCTGTTGCTATATTCTATAAAAAATCCTTACATCTAAAAAATATCCAAGTTACCCAGGAGCTTGCTCTTCCTGAGACCATCATCTCTGAACTATCCTTAAATACCACAATTCGATTCTTACTATGTTACAGAGCACCTGATTATGACATCGAACATGTAAACAAGCTAAATACATTACTAACATGGGCTGCATCCTGCCCATACCCTTTTATCTTTCTTGGTGATTTCAATCTACCTCATATTGACTGGACCCTAAATGATTGTACAACTGAAATCATACACACAACCTTCTACAATGCTATTACAAATCTGGGACTGGAACAACTAGTAACCAACAACACTAGACTAAACAACTGCCTCGATCTCATCTTCTGCAATAGTTTGAATTTAATTTACGGAATACAAACTAAAGAACCCTTTTCCAGTAGTGACCACAATATGATTGACTTTTGTCTCAACATACGTCCACACAAAAATCACCACAATGATGTAATCCCCAATTGTAACTTCAAAAAAGGCAACTATGATCTTATAGACAACGATCTCTCATCCCTGGATTGGCAATCTCTATTCACTGGATGCAATACTGTTGAAGACCATTACAACATATTTTTACTTGAAGTCAAAAGAGTCATCAAACTATATGTACCAACAACAACTCCCAAAACAAAACAAAAAAGCAGATTACCCATATCAATAAGGAAACTTCAATCCAAAAAGAGATCACTCTGGAGGAAAAACAAATCTGGTCACGTTGCCAATTTCAAAAACCGATACAAAAATTTATGCCACCAGATAAAGACCGAATGCACCAATTATCACATTAAACAAGAGGAAAACCTTCTAAGCACCAATTCCACCCGTGCTTTTTACAATTTTGTAAACAACAAACTAAAAGACTCAAGGTCCATCCCTCCCTTGATAGGACCTGATGGTAAAGACTGCAACGATGACACCATTAAAGCCAACATCTTTAACACATTCTTCGGCTCAGTATTTGTAAACAGCAATGGATCATGCCCAGTATTTCCTAGCCGTACCACAGATAACAATAATGATCTAATACATATCGATTTCACAGAAGACAATGTTGAAAAATCACTACGCAATCTAAAACCATCTCTATCTATTGGACCGGATGGAATATGTGCCTACTTCTTAAGAAAGCTATCCACTGCCATAGCCAAACCTCTAAGCATAATCTTTGAAAAATCTTTCAGGACCAGCTCCTTGCCTAACCTATGGTCACAAGCCACAGTCATCCCCATCTTCAAAAAGGGAGACCCAAGCCTAGTTGAAAATTACAGGCCAATCTCCTTATGCTGCGTCACCTGTAAAGTCATGGAATCAATTATTAACCAATCCATCATCCTCCACTTAGAGACAAATAACCTACTCTCCAATAAACAATTTGGTTTCAGAAAAAAACTATCCTGTAATCTACAACTCTTACACTGCAAAAACATATGGACGACACAACTCGACCAGGGCAAAGCAGTAGATGCAATCTACATAGACTTCTGTAAAGCCTTTGATTCAGTGGTACACGACAAACTACTCCTAAAAATAAAATCCTATGGTATCTCTGGACAACTGAATAACTGGATAGAAGCATTCCTGTCAAACAGACAACAAATGGTCAAAATCGGAAGCGTCCTATCAAATCCAGTACCTGTCAATAGTGGTGTTCCCCAAGGCAGTGTTCTAGGACCAACTCTCTTCATACTCTACATAAACGACCTCTGTGATCATATTAAGAGCAATTGCGTTCTCTTCGCTGATGATGTAAAGCTGTTCAATACCACAGACAATACTGCTACCCTACAAAAAGATCTTGACTATGTATCAGAATGGTCAAACAAATGGCAACTTCAAATCTCAACAAATAAATGCTCTGTCTTACATATTGGCAAAAAAAATCAGAAAATAAAATACAAGCTGAATAGTCAAGAACTTGTTGATGACCCAAGCTCTGTAAAGGACCTTGGAATACTCATCTCTAATGATCTAAGTGCTAGAGCCCACTGCAACTACATAGCCAAAAAGGCATTAAGAGTTGTTAACCTAATCCTACGTAGCTTTTTCTCTGGTAATATCACACTACTAACCAGAGCATACAAAACATTTGCTAGACCAATACTCGAATACAGTTCATCAGTCTGGAACCCACATTACGTATCTGATATTAGCACAATTGAGAAAGTCCAGAAATATTTCACAAGAAGAGTTCTCCACTCCTCTACTCGTTGTAGAATACCTTGTGCCACCAGACTTGAAATTCTAGAACTAGAAAACCTTGAATTACGCCTGTCTTCGGTCTGACTTAAGCATGGTATATAAAATCATACATTGCAATGTCCTACCTGTCAGTGAATACTTCAGCTTCAACCATAACAACACAAGAGCACACAATAGATACAAACTCAAAGTAAACCGCACCAAACTTGATTGCAGGAAATACGACTTCAGCAATAGAGTGGTCAATGTCTGGAATACTTTACCCGACTCTGTAGTTTCTTCCCCAAACCCCAAAAACTTTAACCTTAGACTGTCTACTATTGACCTCACCCCTTTCCTAAGAGGTCTGTAGGGGGCGTGCATAAGCGCACCAATGTGCCTACCGTCCCTGTCCTATTGTTTCTCTTATTCTTTTATTTTTCTTATTTGTACCCATTTCATGTATTCATAACTATGTATACACTTATACCTATTATCTTGTAAACAATTGGCAAATCAAATAAATAAATAAAAATAAATAAATATAGAACAGGATAATAAAAGACAGAACTTGACAGAATATTTGTCAATCTATTACAGTCACAAATAGTGATATGGTTTATTCAATGTACTGCAGGTGACAGAGTATAGAAAATTGTATTTATTATTGCTTTTCTTCTTCCTTCTCTTGAAAGAAGTAATAAAAATAAGACTTGTTATCTTTATCAAAACTCTGTGTCACTGAAAAGAACTTTGTGATCATTGTTTTAGAATGACACCTATGTTCTTCGTCAATGATTAATAAAAATAGATAAAGCAACTTGCTTATGTGCCTTTGCAGATATGCATATTTGCTAGGTGTTTCAATTACTAGGAATGTTCTGTTTGTCTATTTAATTAAAGAAAAATAGAGATACACATAGTTGTTAAGATTTTATTCATGTTATTATATTTAAACAACTAGGTGAATAACAAATATTTGTCTAGTTCAGTGTTTCTCAACTTTAGCAACTTTAAGATATGTGGATTTTAACTCTCAAATTTCCCAGCAAACCATGCTAGGAAATTCTGGGAATTAAGATCCGTACATCTTTAAATTGACAAAAGTTGAGAAACATTGGCCTAACACTTCCCGACTGAATGCCCCAATTCTGTTAAGCAGTACTGGCAAAAGTAAGTAGAAACACAACACATCTGGAAGACATCTGGTTAAAGAAGCATACTTTAGCTAGAACTCAAAAGAGCTATATTACCACTGCAATAATGTCTTTGGAAAGGATATTCTATAACTTTATCATAGCAAAACAAACAAACAAACAAAACAACAAAAGAAAAGTGTCATTTGTATCTCTACCTCTCTTCAAAGGCATTTCAATGTAAGCTTTAGCAACTAAGTGAAAAGCTAGTCTGTATAGAAACACCACTTTTTTCTGATTTCTTTCTTTCATTCATGAGATCACCATGTCATGTTCTTCTCCAAGGGAAAGAAATGAAGTAGCTCAGATATGAGGAAGGACAAATATGGCAGGATTTCTTAAAAGTTTTTTTTTCATCTAGCTTCTTTAACTGTGAGAAAGAAAACACTATATTCAAGACACATTATCAGAGCATTGCTATCCACTGACTAACAACACTGATGCCTTGAAGCATTAAAATAGCATACCCCTTAATAACAAAGTGGAGGAAAATTTTAGACTATGCTTGCATATCTCAATGAAATACTGATCCTTGGTGGGAAAGACTTAGTCAATACTGTATCTTTTGCAAATAAGCTTACATTTGGTTAGGATAAAAGAAGGAAAATCCTATACAGGTCGTTCTCGAGTTACAACAATTCACTGGTGACTGTTCAAAGTTATAACTGCACTAAAAAAAAGTGACTTATGACAGTTTTTCACTGATACGATCTTTGTAGCGTCCCCATGCTGATATGATAAAAATTCAAATGCTTGGCAACATATGACCATTGCAGTATCCCAGGGTCATGTAATTACTTTTGGCAGCCTTCTGACAAGCAAAGTCAATGGGGAATCCAGATTCATTTAACAACCATGTTAACTAACTTAGCAGTGATTCACTGAATACCTGTGGCAAGAAATGTTGTAAAATGGGGCAAAACTCACTTAACAAATGTCCCATTTAACAACATAAATTTTGGGCTCAATTGTGATTATAAGTCAAGGACTACCTGTACTAATGTCACTAACCCTCTTTCCCTTTGTTTCAGGTATACAATTCAGGAAACAATATATTGTATAGTGAATCTGTTCTTGAATATAATCAAATATTATGTTTGGATTAGAAATGCTGGGTGATTTCCTTTCAATTATATTAGGCTTTAGTCTCACTCTTGCGATATCAATCACTACCATCACTTCAGACAAACTATGTGAAGATGCAGCTCTCTGGAAAAGGTTCTAATTCTGGGAATGGTGTAAAGAAAGAGAAGAAGACGACAACCAATAGCGAGGTGGATGGACTCTGTTATGTTGGAGTTGAGTACATTGTTGGAAGATCTGAGTGATCAGCTGATGGATGGATGGAAAATATACCTACTGTATGTGGTTCTAGGATCGATAGTACATAATCAAACAAATGGCTTATCCCCTATGTACATAGTATGAATGAGTAAGGGTGGGACATAAGTTCTGATAGTGTTCAAAAAATTTTCAGGAAGATAATTTTTTGAATATAAAATGAAGCTTTATCCTTACCTATGCCGCTTATATTCCTGCTTCTTCTTTGCCTGTGGTTATTCTTGCTTTCCTGTCTGTTTGGTGATGTGTCAAAAAGACCACAAACTGCCTAAATTTAGACTTCAAAGTTTGGAAGTAAGGAGTTGCTTCTTGTATGTTTTGTCTCATAAAGTGTTGAGCTATGTATAACAAATCTAAAGAAAAATATCAAGATGACGTTTGCTTATAATGGCACTTTCAGTCTAAAGATAGAAACACAACATTGCTTGTTTCAACATGAATCAAGTGATCAGATAAAATTTGTAAACAAATAAGAGAATGAACGGATGATTTGACCACTGTTAGTAGGCATGGAAGTATCCATATACTGTAAATCTGGTCTGTTTCTGTCTTGCTTCTACTCAGATGTTATTCCATTCTCCTTTTTAAGTGAATCAATTTTTAAAATGTCATTTAGATGAAATGAATTTGGGATGCATAACTGCAATGTCTTTTTTTGTAATGAAATTGTATCTTTTCTTATATATTTTTCTTTTTGTGAATTCCGTTCCTATTTATATTATTCTGCATGGATTATAATATAACGTGAGTGTGTAAGTAGATAAATATTTGTGCCCTTAGATCAGTCCTGATTTTTGTTGAGTTTCTGAACAGTCTCTGCAGTTTGCTTGGTAAGATATCAGACGTGGTTTGCCGTTGTCTACTTCCTATGGCTGAAGAGAGGGAGAACCCACAAGGTTATCCTGCTAACCTCACGTTTAGGGCAGGACTAGAACTCAAGTTTCTAGCCTGGTGCCTTACCCACTACTACATCAACTAGCTCTCTAGGTTAATTTACCTTTGCATGTGTTTTTTGGTATTGGCCCTTTCAAGTATAATCGGGAGCGTACTATCAAATCCAGTACCTGTCAATAGTGGTGTTCCCCAAGGCAGTGTTCTAGGACCAACTCTCTTCATACTCTACATAAACGACCTCTGTGATCATATTAAGAGCAATTGCGTTCTCTTCGCTGATGATGTAAAGCTGTTCAATACCACAGACAATACTGCTACCCTACAAAAAGATCTTGACTATGTATCAGAGTGGTCAAACAAATGGCAACTTCAAATCTCAACAAATAAATGCTCTGTCTTACATATTGGCAAAAAAATCAGAAAATAAAATACAAGCTGAATAGTCAAGATCTTGTTGATGACTCAAGCTCTGTAAAGGACCTTGGAATACTCACCTCTAATGATCTAAGTGCTAGAGCCCACTGCAACTACATAGCCAAAAAGGCATTAAGAGTTGTTAACCTAATCCTACGTAGCTTTTTCTCTGGTAATATCACACTACTAACAGAGCATACAAAACATTTGCTAGACCAATACTCGAATACAGTTCATCAGTCTGGAACCCACACTACGTATCTGATATTAGCACAATTGAGAAAGTCCAGAAATATTTCACAAGAAGAGTTCTCCACTCCTCTACTCGTTGTAGAATACCTTATGCCACCAGACTTGAAATTCTAGAACTTGAAAACCTTGAATTACGCCGTCTTCGGTCTGACTTAAGCATGGTATATAAAATCATACACTGCAATGTCCTACCTGTCAATGAATACTTCAGCTTCAACCATAACAACACAAGAGCACACAATAGATACAAACTCAAAGTAAACCGCACCAAACTTGATTGCAGGAAATACGACTTCAGCAATAGAGTGGTCAATGTCTGGAATACTCTACCCGACTCTGTAGTTTCTTCCCCAAACCCCAAAAACTTTAACCTTAGACTGTCTACTATTGACCTCACCCCTTTCCTAAGAGGTCTGTGGGGCGTGCATAAGCGCACCAACGTGCCTACCGTCCCTGTCCTATTGTTTCTCTTATTCTTTTATTTTTCTTATATGTACCCATTTCATGTATTCACAACTATGTATACATTTATACTTATTATCTTGTAAACAATTGGCAAATCAAATAAATAAATAAATAAATAAATAAATAAGTTTGTATGGAACTTTCAGAGATGCTTATAATAAAGTTTTCTACAATAAATCTTTTGCCAATTTTTTGGGCAAGCAACATGTGTATGGTATATGATTCTGTGTATGGTGATGTATGTTCTGATTATGTCCATTCACATACTACAGGATATTTATTGGAAATTTTCTTTTACATCCTTATGCCTAGTACATCTTTTTAGTATTCTGTCCATTCAATATCTGGGACACGCTCCAGAAGAAAGCAAAAGATTTGCAAAATACCACATAGTACATAGCATCTTGCTCACTGGCTCAAAACCTAATTACAATTTGCATTAACTGTATGGCTTGTGATCACAGATATTTAATGGGTCTGTAGCATGTGGAGCTGTTTAAGTTGTCTTTCCTCCTATGAGCCTAATAGAAAGAACTTCATGTTGCAAATTATGATAGAAATAGTCCCATTGGTTCAAACTGAAGCTTTTTTAAATTGCTAATTATAACACAAGGGCAGGCATTTTTCATCAGAAACACAGTATAGGAAGAAAAAAGGAAGGTAAAATCTGATGTAAACTAATATAAATAAGTAAAAGAAAGAAAAAGAAAATATAAAAGGGAAAATGAAAAATGAAAGAAGGAAAGCAGCAAAAGAAAATTAGAAAAGAAAAGAAGTATAAAGCAGTGGCTTCTGATATTCTTTACAGCAGGTATAACACAATTATAAATTTACCTCTTAATCTATATTACATCATAGCTCTTTTTATAATCTAGTCTGTCTAATCATCAAAAGCATAAATCAAACATTACTTTTTTTCCGTTTCCTACAAAAATTCCATAAGGGGTTTCTAGTCAGCAATAAAAGTAGATATTATCTTTTCTCTGATCAAAGAAGTCAATTTGGCATCTCAGCAAGTTCCATCATCTTCACCAACACTTCATGCTATGGCCCTGATTAAAACTGTTTCCTACAGTTAGTTTTTTTTAATGGTCTCACTGCAAACACATTTAATGAAATGTTTAGTTGGGTGCTAGTTTTCTGTGCAAGTTAAAGTTCTTTTGGAACTTATTAAAGGCAAATTATTCTTCTTTTCATATGGTAGTAAGTTCTATTATCACACATACAGTAGAATGAAGTATCCATTATGTGAATTTGCTGGCACAATTATGCCCCGCATAGAGTTCTCAGTTCAATTAAATCGTATAAAAAATTTGGGGAATGTGTGAGGGTGTTAGGAAGCTAGCTACAAAATAAAGCCTCAATTTATTCCTGTATTTTTCTACTCTCTTCTTAATGTTGCCTCCAAGCTATAATGGCACTGAGTATTTCCTTTGGACATCATACAAATACTCATTACTTCTGGACTCATTCCCTCCCCCATTTTTAGCAGCCAACACAATGTTCCTAATTTGAGATAATTATTGCCAAAACAATGTGGTGGGAGATTTTATTTTACACTGTGCTGTTCCTTTCTGTTTCACCTCTATCTTTAGATATAACGGTAACATGGTAAAATTATTTTGAACAAAGTTAATTGATTTGTCTATAATTTGGAAAGGATGAATGTTTCAATGATCCCAACATTTTCTTTTTACTGTTTTAGTGAGTAAGTGAATGAACTAGGCCATACAAATAAATAGCATAATAGGCATCTTCTGAAAAATATTTCTTTTCCCTACCCCATTTACTTTTATCATGTTGCATAAAGTGGTGATTCCTTATCTATGAGATTTAAACTTGATTGAAAGAACCAGATGGAGGTTCAAAGTTTTAGACAAGTCTAAAGAGTGTATCAATTAGGTTTTTTTAAGACTTTAAATATTTAATTAAGCTTTTCATCATGCGTAATTTTTGTCCTTCCATTCTGCCCACCGCTTTTGTAAATGCATGCAAATTCACAATGCATTTACAAAAGACAAGGGACTTGTGATAAAATGCTGGGAATTGCTTTTTGATCCCTCTCCAACTTCCACAGACTTGCTTTTGCATCTTCACACTCCCTAGTATGGGAGGGAGGGAAGGAGGGAGGGAGGGAGAGTGAGAGAGTGAGGGAGAAAGAGTGGGGGGTCCTTGATATAGCCAGATTGAATTGTGGCTTGGAAACAATATTGTAGGCAACAACTGCAAGACTTTTGTTATAGACAAGATACAATCATGGAACCATTTGATGTGACAAGTTTGGACATTGCTTCAGAATTAATTTCTGATGTTGGTTTTATAGCATTTATGTTACATCTGGTTTTTCTCTTGGTTCTTACAGGATATAGAGACTTGCTCTTTGAATCGGTTTGTTTAGTTATACTGAACTGACACTGTTACAGGAATATGTTTATGGTTGTCAAATAATTATTTCCATGGTTTGGTTGTTCTGATGATTTTTTCATTTTATTTCTTATGCCATTAGCAGCTTTGAATTTCTTCTTGGATGATAAAGCAGAAAATAAACGAATAAAGGTTTAAATTGAAATAAGCCAAAGAATGGCTTAATCCACAAATTGTTTACTTCTAAAAACCACTGACTTGAATGAAATATTCTGCCTTAATATTTTCAGTATTAAGCCTGTTGCTTCCTTTATGATGTTGACAGTCAACACCAAATGAGCTGATATTTCTCTGAAAAATATATTCTGGTAGATGTTTGTTCTGTTTTGCCAAAACAGTTGAAAACTCTACAACCAACTTTAGAATATATAGCAAAATATCTTCCAATTTCACTGCACACAGCACTGCTAAGAGAGGCCATTTTTGCTTAGCTTTAAATAAATAATTCTGCTCTCTTTAAAAAAATACAATAATTAAAAGTTTTCCCATAAAACGTCTATCTAATACACCAGGGATTAAAGGAAAATAAATTGGAGAGGGCAGGAGAAAACTAATAATGGACTTCTCTTTCTGGAAGAGAGAAAGAGGGGGACCAGTTTCTTTTTCCTGATTAATGGAGTTTCAACTTTCCTTGTCATTCCTAGGAGTCAATTATCATCTCCCAGTGGCCGTTTTTTCCATTGGTTGTGAGAACAGCAATGGTGCCTGCAAGATCTAAAATATTTTACCATTTCATCACAAGCTTAATGCATTTCAATGTTCAAGTGATGATACAATACATAAATAAAAGGGGAAGAACTTGGATCAGGTGAGTGCATCATTCATTGTTTGCCAACTCATTGCCTGTACCTCTGTACATAGCAAATTATACTCTGCTTTTCCACAAAATGAAAATTTGACCATGACAGCCAAAAACTCCAAACCAAAACAAAAGAAAAATATCTCTACCAATGACCTCCCAGACTCCTGCACGTGTTTCAGATGTCTTGAAACCATCAATGAAAGCGAAATTAACATCAAATGCTGCCTATGTGACAATCAAGCCCACCCTGCCTGCTTAAACGCAAACAAAAGCCTAGCTGATATCGTTAAAATTCAGATACATTCTTTGGTCTATGTCCATCATGTTTTCCTAAGCTAAACAAACTGAGTACCCTGCCTGACAGAGTTGAAACCATAGAATCACTCATTCACTCAATAGAAGAACACTTAGCAACGCGTTTTGAAACAACTATACAAGCAAGCCTAATCTCTCTTGAAAAAAAAAATACAGCACAATTAAGTGATTACCTATCAGCTTAGAATCAAATCCCATAACTACCACAACCACTACCTCAACTACAATCACAACTACAACCAAAAATAACCACCAAACCACAGCCACAAACAATTACTATCCCATCAATTCCACAAATAATATCCCCTTACTCATCAGAGACATCATGGAACGTGAACAGAAATGTCCAAATGCCATCTTATTTGGACTTGAAGACACCAACGAATCAGATGACATCACCAAAGTTTGCGATATCATAAGCAACTCAGATACAACAAACATCTCTCCTGAAGATATCATTGAAATAACCAGAGATGGCCCTGGGTACAAATACAATGATGGCTCTGTGGCCCCAAGATTTTGTAGAATTGTTCGCAAAAATGAGTCCAGCAAACGTATATTCATTCATACAATAAACGCCATTGCAAAATCCCATCCCACCCATAAAAAACTTTGCTCAAGACCAGACTTATCCGTACTGCAAAGAATCCGCTCCTGTGAACTCTGTGCAAAACTCAAAAACCCTCTAGACAATGGAGAAAAGGATCTGTACATTGACTACCGTGCTGATTGCATCAAAAGAAAGTCACACAACCCACAAATCTGCATCCAACCCCACCCCATCCAATTCAACATCACTCAAAACTAGGCATTCATACCCCTAACTACCTCTATTCCAACCACAACTGGCCTTAAATGCAAGCTACTCAATGCAAGAAGCCTTGTAAATAAAATACCTGAATTTCTCCTATTACTAAATATGGCTAAATTCGACATAATATTTGTCTGTGAAACATGGCTCAATGCATCTCTCCCTGACTCCATTACCACAGTAAGAGACTATCATGTTTACCGATCAGATCGTGCAATCCATAGAGGAGGTGGTGTTGCTATCTTCTATAAAAAGTCCCTATATCTAAATAACATCCAAGTTACCCAGGAGCTTGGTCTTCCTGAGACCATCATCTGTGAACTGTCCTTAAATATCACATTTCGGTTCTTACTATGTTACAGAGCCCCTGATTATGACATTGAACACGCAAACAAGCTAAATACACTGCTAACATGGGCAACATCCTGTCCACACGCTTTTATGTTTCTTGGTGACTTCAATCTACCTCATATTAACTGGACCCTTAACGAATGTACAACTGAACCCACACATGCAACCTTCTACAATGCAGTAACAAATCTGGGACTAGAACAACTAGTAACCAACAACACTAGACTTAACAACTGCCTCGATCTCATCTTCTGCAATAGTTTGAATTCAATTTATGGAATACAAATTAAAGAACTCTTTTCCAACAGTGACCACAACATGATTGACTTTTGTCTCAACATATGTCCACACAAAAATCATCACAACGACAGAATCCCCAATTATAACTTCAAAAAAGGCAACTATGATCTTATAAACGACGATCTCTCATCCCTTGATTGGCAATTTCTATTCACTGGATGCAATACTGTAGAAGACCATTGCAACATATTTTTACTTGAAGTCAAAAGAGTTATCAAACTATATGTACCAATAACAACTCCCAAAACCAGAAAAAACAAAATACCCAAAACAATAAGGAAGCTTCAATTCAAAAAGAAATCACTTTGGTGGAAAAACAAATCTGGACACGTTGCCAACTTCAAAAGCCGACACAAAAATTTATGCCACCAGATAAAGACTGAATGCACCAATTATCACATTAAGCAAGAGGAAAACCTTCTACGCACCAATTCCACCCAAGCTTTCTACAATTTTGTAAACAACAAACTAAAAGACTCAAGGTCCATCTCACCCCTGAAAGGACCTAATGGTAACGACTGCAACGACGACACCATTAAAGCCAACCTCTTTAACATATTCTTTGGCTCAGTATTTGTAAACAGCAATGGATCATGCCCGGTATTTCCTAGTCGAACCACAGACAACTACAATGATCTAATACATATCAATTTTACAGAAGACAATGTTGAAAAAGCACTACGCAATCTCAAACCATCTCTATCTATTGGACCGGATGGAATATGTGCCTACTTCTTAAAAAAGCTATCCACTGCTGTAGCTGAACCTCTAAAAATAATCTATGAAAAATCTTTCAGGACCAGCTCCTTGCCAAATCTATGGTCACAAGCCACAGTCATCCCCATCTTCAAAAAGGGAGACCCCAGCCTAGTTGAAATTACAGACCAATCTCTTTATGCTGCATCACCTGTAAAGTCATGGAATCAATTATTAACCAATCCATCATCCTCCACTTAGAGACAAACAACCTACTCTCTAATAAACAATTTGGTTTCAGAAAAAAACGATCCTGTAACCTGCAACTCTTACACTGCAAAAACATATGGACTACACAACTCGATCAGGGCAAAGCAATAGACACAATCTACATAGACTTCTGTAAAGCCTTTGATTCAGTGGTACACGACAAACTACTCCTAAAACTAAAATCTCCAGGTATCTCTGGACACCTGCATAACTGGATAGAAGCATTTCTGTCAAACAAACAACAAATGGTCAAAATTGGGAGCATCCTATTAAATTCTGTACCTGTCAACAGTGGTTTCCCCCAAGGCAGTGTTCTAGGACCAACTCTTTTCATACTCTATATGTGTATGAGTATATCTATATGACCTCTGTGATCATATCAAGAGCAACTGCGTTCTCTTCGCTGATGATGTAAAGCTATTCAACACCACAGACAATACTGTTAGCCTTCAAAAAGACCTTGACTATGTGTCAGAATGGTCAAACAAATGGCAACTTCAAATCTCAACAAATAAATACTCTGTCTTACATATTGGCAAAAAATAAATCAGAAAATAAAATACAGGCTGAATAGTCAAGACCTTATTGATGATCCAAACTCTGTCAAGAACCTTGGAGTACTCATCTCAAATGATCTAAGTGCTCGAGCCCACTGTAACTACATAGCCAAAAAGGCATTAAGAGTTGTTAACCTAATCCTACGTAGCTTTTTCTCTGGTAATATCACACTACTAACTAGAGCATACAAAACATTTGCTACACCAATACTCGAATACAGCTCATCAGTCTGCAACCCACATTACATCAGTCTGCAACCCACATTACGTATCTGATATTAGTACAGTTGAGAAAGTCCAGAAATATTTCACAAGAGTTCTCCACTCATCTATTCATTGCAGAATACCTTATGCCACCAGACTTGAAATTCTAGACCTAGAAAACCTAGTATAGTATATAAAATCATACATTGCAATGTCCTACCTGTCAGTGAATACTTCAGCTTCAACCATAACAATATAAGAGCAAACAATAGATACAAATTCAAGGTTAATTGCACCAAACTTGATTGCAGGACTTCAGCAACAGAGTGGTCAATGTCTGGAATACTCTACTTGACTCTTTGGTTTCTTCCCCAAACTCCAAAAACTTGAACCTTAGACTGTCTACTATTGACCTCACCCCTTTCCTAAGAGGTCTGTAGGGGGTGTGCATAAGTGCACCAACGTGCCTACCATCCCTGTCCTATTGTTTCTTTTATTTTTTTATTTTTCTTATATGTATCCATGTATTCATAACTATGTTTTTACTTATACCTATTATCTTGTAAGCAATTGACAAACCAAATAAATAAATAAATAAAATAAATAAACAAACCTCTCTGGATTACAAACATGCATTATGCTTGTACCATAGAAGAAAGCTTATGTGCACCATAAAAGAAAGCTTATGTTCACTTTCTAATATCTTCAAAGGTATTTTTATTCTTACAGTTTACATTCTCATTTTCTTTTAAAATAATAGTTTTTCAGCCTCAAAAAGTTTTAAAACCTTTGTTTTAAACAGATAGTTGCTTCAGAAACTTGTATTCATCAATATTTCAGGACAGGATTATTTCAATTTAATTTACATATCACCATGTGCATGCATACTGTTGTATTGTGGGTGAAAGAAAAACATGGACCTGTGGTAACAATAAGAACTTCTTTGAGTAAAAGCATCCCATTGAAAAAACCCCGTCTGACAATTCTCCTTTTATAGGAGCTGTCAGACGAGCCAACCAATCAGCTTTTAGTATTTTTCTGCCTAATCATCGGACCAGAGGGAAAACTTCCTTTTTCATAGAACATAACAACCCTCCCCTCTTATTTTGAACAATAACCAATGAATGAACAAGCCAGAAGTGGCGGGCTGCCTTCTTGGGTTGGGGTGGGTGGCCTTTGTCCGCCTGAACGCGGCCCTTGGGGCTGGGGCGTTCTCCTCACCAGCCCTGTCTCGGTGGTGTGGTGCTGGGTGACTGTTCAAGGTTTTTCTTTCGAGGCAGTTTTTTGTTTTTGGGTTGGTTTGACTGTGAGAGAGGTTTCCTATCCTCCCTTTTAACTGGTTTATATGCCTTATCCATATCCTCCCATCTTCTAATTCTACCTTGTAAGATCAGGGGTTTGTGATGGCTATAATTTGTCCTGGAATCCATACTGGCCCTCCCATATAGTTCTGTGCATACACTCCATCCCCTATTTTAAACAATCTGACTTTGCTTTTAGAGTTCGAAGGTTTCTCAGTAGTGTAACTAGGGTGCAGTCTGTCCAATTTGGTTCTAAGTTTTCATCCCATTAATAAGTTGGAGGGGCTTCTATGCATGGTGGCATTAGGCATTATGTGTTGTATCAATAGGAAGGTGTCTATACGCTTTTGCCAGTCTCCTGGCCCAATCTTGCTAAAACATCTTTTGTGGTTCTCATCATTCTCTCCACTTGTCCATTTCCAGAAGGGTGAAAGGTGCTGTTAATGTGTGGTGAATGGCCAATTTCTCTAGGAACATTTCAAATTGAATGGATGTAAATTTAGGCCCATTGTCGGAGACTAGGACATCCGGTAGGCTGTGTTTGAGAATAATTTTCTTAGAACCTTAATAACTGCCTCAGTGGTTGTGGATTGCATTAGTATGATTTCCAGCCATTTGGAATATGAATCCACAACCACCATGAAGGTTTGCCCATGGAATGCCCCCTCTGAAATCTATATGTATTCTAGCCCATGGGGATTTCAGCGATTCCCATTCCTGGTGTTGGGCTGTTGGTGGTGCTGGCCTAGATTCCTGACAATTCTTACAGGTGCCTATCCATTCTGTAATATCTTTATCTATTTTAGGCCACCACACATAGCTTCTCACTAGTATTTTCATTTTAATGATCCCTGGGTGACCTGTATGTAATAATTCTAAGACCTGTTTCTGTAGTTTACTTGGAACAATGACACACTCCCCCCATAATAAACAACCCTTGATTTCTGATATTTTGTGCTGGCAGTTATAGAATAGTTTCAATTCTTCAGATACAGGCCCCTGAAGCCATCCCCTTCCCACCCAACTCAGTACTTGTCGCAAGGATTTGTCCTTGGCTGAGTGTCGAGCAATCTCTATCATGGTAAGTGGGCTGGGTAGTTCCTCAATGAGGAGAACGGTCACTGCCAGGGCTAGGTCTTGAACTGTCTCTGGTAATGGGCAGCGACTGAGAGCATTGGCATTTCCCAGGGTTTTCCTTGGGTGGTGGATCAAAAGGCAGACAACGGCATCAATTACACATGAAATATACAAAATTCTGATTTTCAAAATTTCAGTTCAGATCACTGAAAATAAATATTAATACATGAAATTAATATCTATTAACTAAAACAACCCACAGTCCTTTTTAATCCAAATATTTCACTTTCAAGTTTATGGCCAAATTTTGGTTTGACTTTATAGACCATAACAGGATGGCGAAAACTGCCAAATTTAGTTATAATGCTATTTTTATAAAATGCTAGATGTCTATACAAACACTCACAACTATAGAATATATACATAATTTTTGCTGAGTTTCAAACCAGCAACCTTCTATTTAAAGACAAGTGTTACAATCATGGTGCTATCATAACCTTCCTAATAAAAAATAGTTCTAAACATCATTAAAGATCATGGCAAGCATTGATTTAGATGAATCTCTTTTCTACAAAACAGCCAGTGAACTGTTCAGAGTTGCTTGTGAGGCAGGCAAAAGAATCAAAATGGCTGGCACAACTATGTGATTGAAGCCCTCCTCCATTTTTACCTGCGTTACACATGCCACATGTAAAAAAGTGGTGAAGCTTTTATTGTGTAGTCCCAGCTACCATCTTGACCTTTCTGACTGTCTTGCAACTACTTGACTTACCGTGTTTCTCATATAATAAGGCCGGGTCTTTTTTTTTTTTTTTGAGCCCGAAAAAATGGCTACGCCGTCTTTTCAGGGGTGACTTAATCCCCCTGCATCTTCGGGCGGGTAGCGACGGCTTGGATGTTGACCTCGGCGTTGGTGGGCACTTCGTATCAGGGTCAATGCAGGCAGCACCATATCCGGGTGTGCAACAAAAGTACTTCCTAATGGCAAGCTCCCCCCCACCATTCCCCCATTTCGCATGTTTTAATATAGGCCTTAATTTGGGGAGGGGCTTAATTTCATTTCATGCCTATAAAACATGCTGGGACTTCCTATTGGGGAGGCCGTATTGTTGGAGAAACAGGGTAGTTTGTGATAAAGTGAAGCACATCAAACTGACATGAGCATGTAAGTGAGCATAAGGAATAAAAAAGTATTTTAAAAAATTAAGCAGTAATATTCATCCAAATACATAATTTGTGATGGGATGTGAGTAATTATAAAGCAACCTCATCTATTTGTTTCCTACCAAAATAATTGCTGACCTTTCAGACAACTAGATAGTCAAGAAAGGATTGCAGAAATTCAATATAGTACCTTTCAAGTAAGCATGTACAAGTTTGAATATTCCTTATAAAGAGTAAACAAATTAATAATAATAATAATAATAATAATAATAATAATAATAATAATAATAATAATAATAATAATAATAATAATAATATTTTCTTTACATAATTAGCACAGGTTCATTTTCATACTTCCCTTTCCTCTAGCAACAAGAGAAAAACCATCTAAAGAAACACTTTTTCTCCACAAAATATTTGGATAAATTGTCATTTGCAGAATATAATCCCTTATGTTCTTTTTTTATATATGAAACTCCAGTTGACTTCTGTGATGCTTATTTACTAAGAAAATAGTAAAATTGCAATTTTCCATAAATACAATTAAGCAACACAAGCACTTCAATAGCACTGATTGCACTTTGAACTTACCAGTTTCTACAAAAAGATAAAAAAAATCAGCCTAAACCCATCCTTCATACCTCTCTTTTTTGACCACTGATCACATTGCCTTTCCCTATAATTGTTGCAAAAATATCATTCTTTCAACCACTGAAGAAAAGAAATATTCCTTTGATAAATTGATCATCAAATGAGCATGTGTAGAGGAACTCCTTAGAGGGCAAAGGGAAAACAAAAATAAATGGACACTCAAAGAATAAAGTGAAGGTCTCCATAGTATGTATTGATTTTCAGATTTTGCCTGGTAATATTTTACTCTAGGATGTCTCTGAAAAAGTCCAAGTAAAATGCAACCATTGTTAAGGATTGAAACATATTCCAAACTGAACTGTAAAATTTCATGAAGGCAGTCACATTTGTTTCTTTCTTATTACAATTGCTCCACAAAACTGGGGGCATGTTATATAAAACATTCAGCTAGCATATCCCACTTGCAAAAATTCGAATGATCACTAATGGCAGAGTTCTGTGGGCTAAGTGGATTTTTATCTCTTTGCTATAACCTAGTGATCATTTAGAGTTTTGCAGTGCATATTGGTGGCCCTTCTGAAATCAAAACATTTCTGGTTAAGTACTGTACATTAAGGCTTCATTGGGATAGGAAGTGAAAAAACCCTGTATTTCTTCCTTATAACAATGTAAGACACAACATTTTCTATGACAAGAAGTTTAATATATTTTTTTAATTCACTGCTAGACTGAAATGAGCAGCTACATGGGAAAATATCTCTTTAAGATTCACGGGAATAGCCAAAGATTGATTAAAAAATAGTGGAAAAATCAATTAATTAGATATTTTAAACTTGATTTAGTCAAACTCTTTCAGCAATGTCTTTCATTTGGATTCACAGGGGGATATTTAGTATCAATTATAAACTCGCACAACTTCAGGCTTTGCAAGAAAAGGAAACTATAAGAAAAGATATAATGGTGATTATATGCCACTAAATATTAGCTCTTAATAACCAGATTTTCTCCAGATAACTCATCCCTAACCCAGTCTTCACATCTCCAAAGTTGTATCCAGTAGTAATGTAACTAAGTCTATTGACTTTGCTCTTGATCGTTCCCTGTTTTATAAATTTTCAAAACAGTTAGACCTTCACATAATGTGTAGCAAAATATTATTTTTAAGCTTGGTAATTTGTGAATGAAACAAGAACTCTGGACTGATTTTTTTTTCCAATAATGCATTTATTTTCTCACTCATTCATGCTATTTTTCAATATTCATATCCAATGCCAAGGAAAAAGATACCAATTCTGTTTCTGACCTACTTCTTCAAAGTCTAACTTTCACTTTCATAGGAGAAACAATTGCCAATCTATAACACTTCTGTTTCAGGAATTGCATTAGTTACAAGTTTATTTACACATGCAATATTACTTGGATATGTTTGAAACCACCTATCAGAAACAGATGAATGAACCAACCAGAACAACCAGAATGATCAGTGAATGCCATATGCCAAGAAGACCTTTGAGACCTGATCAGGGGGATAAAGTTGACAGCCAAGTTACCCGCACCAGAAGTATAAAATTAGTCATGGTAATGTGATAGATTGTTTTATGAGCACTAGAGATTACACTGGATTGTTGTTGTTGCCCTTTGAGTGCTGCTTGAGGTCTTCTAAAGGTTGAAGTAGCATTAAAATTTCTTAAATAAATGAACAAAAAATATATAAATTTTATTTGCTTATTAAATGAATTCATCCATCCACATATGCAACCCTGAGCAGCTAACGATATGTTAAAATAATTTTTAAAAATATTAAGAAAGAATAAAATTATATCATTATTCTATTTTTTTCAAAATCAGTAATTGGTAAAAAGCAGGATTTATGTAGAGAGGCAGCAGGACCTAAACCTTCTCACAGTATGCATTTATTGTGTGCATGATTTCAGATGATAACATAAAAAAGGAACATAAACATGTGATAATTTGATACTTCCTTCTTCTCCAACTCAATATGCTGAAACTTGTCTGAAAAACTAGATATTTGATTAAAGTACAGTTGCTGTACATCGTTGAAACTCTTTGATAATAATAAGAAAGGAAGAGGTGCAAAGAAATGACAGAAATGTATTAAAGAAGAAGAATAGCAAAAAAAAAGTTGAACAATTTTTGAAAGGAAAACTATCTCCCTATGCGGGACTCAACTGGCAGCATTAAATCCCAAAATAAATGTCTCAGGAAATAGGTATTGATCCTTATGTATGAAATAAGCCTGGCTCATTCATCAAAGAGCAAGTGAAAAGAACTCTTTTTGCAGTTGTCTAAACAGAAGGAGCCTCTGTTGTTTTGTACTTGCTCTTCTGTTCATTTTGCACCAGTCAACAAGGCAAAAGTGCTTGTCTTCTATCTTGCTCTCACCACTCCCTTCTCTACAACTCTCTTCAGAGAACGGATGAAAGACTTTGAAATAATCATGATTTAGACTATAGCTACTTCTCTTGAACAGATAGGATCTTTTCCTTGAGCAAAGCTGTTTGATTTCTCTTTCCTTTGCTTTATTGCTGTTAGGCGCACACACCCTTTGCTCCAAGCATGATAAAACAAGAAATAAACAAGGAATCCAGATTCCTCTACCTCATCCTCTACAAGACTTTCCTGTTTTCACTTATCTCCATATTTCTAAGATTTACCAGCTGTGGCACATTTCTTCCAGCTGAAAATCACTAGATTGTCTGACAATCATTGATTTTGGCAGGCTGGTAGACAAAGATGCCCCTAGACATATTGGAAATTCTGATTCTTTTATTTCTTTAAATGCTACAGAATATGGAGAGACAATTGAGGGGCATTTTATTCATGTATTTTTAAGCAAATGTGTGCCCACACCAATCATTATCAAAGTGTGAAACAAACTGCAAGTTGTTTTAAAAGGATAACAACCACCAGATTTCATGCTGAGGTACAATTTTAATTTAATTTTTTTTTTGAAGAAGAAGATGCAAATAAACATTTTGGAAGTATAGGAAGAAAATCAAGTCCTGCCATGATATATTTTTCCCACCATAATCAGGACCAAAAGTTCAAAATCATACATTAGAATAGGCTCTTTTGAAGAACAAAGGCAAAATTTCAATGGCTTTTGCAAACAAAACCAAAAAAAAAACACAACTTGTGTGTGTCTACCTCCAACACCTGATTCCGTAAATTACACTTTTGTAAATAATTGGTTCAAGACTGCCTGTGTATTTTATTCCGGCCTCAGAAATGAACCTGGTAAGATTTCTTTCTAACAGAAATGAATGAAGCATATAGATATAATTGTCCATCCTGAGCATTTATAGCTGCCAAAGTTTCAGATGGACAGACTTAGGCAACTATTTGCAAAAGCAGACTTTATAATTTGAGGCTGTTCAAAATATTTCTGACCTTAGAAACTGGCCGGCTACCTGGTCTTCTGGTTTTGGGATATAGTTATTACAATGGCATGAGATGAATGTGCAAATTTCAGAAGGCAACTGCAATGTTTTTCCTCTTTTGGAATGGCAGTTGAATTGATGTCACTCTGAAAACTTCAGAGCAAATTAAAATGTCATAGCTACTTGTGCAATGAAGTTCCCCAAATATTTTATTCACTGTCTCCAAAGTCTTTATGCAATTTTTAACTGCCCATTACCCTAGTTCAAAGTGACTCATGGGAAATGGATTATATGTACAACCCTTCTTTTATTGACCTAAATTGACTCTATCTTATTTAAAGTATACATTTATTTATTTATAGATACATACATACATATATACATACATGCATACATACTATTTCCGCCTTATCCATGAAAGCCAGTTGGGTGACCTTGGGTCAGTAATTCTTAACCCAACTCATGCCACAGGGTTGTTATTGTGGGGAAAATAGGAGAAGGATGATGGATATATTCACCGCCTTGAGTTATTTATAAAAAATAATAAAGGTGGACATAAATGCATAGAGTATATGCATACATGCAGATAAATATACATTCATGCAATTTACAAGCCATCCAACTCATAGTTACTGAGCATAGATAATATTCTGAAGTGTACCCTGAAATAGACAAAATTAAACAGAAATTGATTTCTGCAAGTTAATGCATTACTGTAGCTGTCATTTTCAGGAATAATATTTTGGGACGAGCAATATACTGTGAACAAGCAATAATTTTGATATTGCCATTTGTTTCTAAGATGGGTTTTTTGATCTGTTCTTATCAAGATGGTATTCTAAAGGTTTAATTTGTATTGGGACTCTAATAACTTACACTGGAAGCTTTTACTTCATAACCAAGTATTCATTAGATATCAAATGTTCATTGTTAAGAACTTTCAGCTTAGCATCTTGGGTTAATAATGATTCCCAATAAATTAATTTCTCATAGCATACTGGCATTTTTCTCATCAGTACATTAATTAATCCACCTTAAATAAAGCATTGGAGACTATTTTAATTTTAAAATAATGCAGTAAAAATCCCTTTGCTCTTTTCTTCATAACACAGTCACCAACCGGCAGAATAATATCTGGAAGCACATCCCTAGAGTTCTTAAATATAATGAAGATGATTTGCTTCTTCTAACATAATGCAGTTGTCTTTAACTGTGTATATGCATAGAAGAAGGAAAGTTGTGTGGGAGGACATGTTGACAGGTGAAGTTGCTTCAGTAGATATTAATTTACCTAAGTAAGCAGCCAAACATTTCTGGACTCTGAAAATAAATATGAAGCTATGCATAGAAAGACAAACTATTGTACAAAGGAAAGTTGAAGAACAGTACCTTTTATCTCAAAAGTGGAAACATCTGCTGAAACAACAACAATTCCAAGCCTGTAGTCCTGTGTGGATTGACTGGTATGAGCAAGCCAAGGAGGCTTTTTGGGAATTGACTATTCCCAAGGATAAGCCATTTGATGAGAAAGAACTACATGGGCAATTAACCAGAATGGCTCTCTTTTTTTATCCATTGCCTTTTCTCCCATTTGATGTCCTTTAGATCATATACAATAAAATAAGAATACTATTTTCCAAAGCTAGATGTGAATAGATGCAAGAAAACACTTAGAAAAGCAGCTTTATTTAGAAAGTCAAAAGAAGGTAGTGAAAAGATATTTTGTATTCTTCACAATCAATCATTTGTTTACCCTGGGTTTATTTGCTACTATTTAGATAAAAAAAACAAAGTAAATTTTCATTCTTTAACATTTTATTGGTGGTAAATCCATGCAATGTTCCTACCTTGTCATATCTACAAGAGTGTGAAATTTAAAAAATATTAATGGAATTCCACATTTGTGGTTGCATTACCATGACCAAAGCTACTAGATCTGAAATCTGCTTTTTATCAGAGAAATTTAAAACTTGAAACTATACAATCATGAATTCAAACTAAGGCTTGGAACTCCTCTTGTATAAATTTTGCTTAGGAACCAATCCACATATTATATTATATATGTGCAGGCATTTATGCCTGGTTTTGTTAATACTGGTATCTCCTACTAATCAAGATTAATAACACTTCATGGAAAAGGAATATAACTGCAGGTCTGAGGAAAAAAAATGCCACTACTCTAAAGTTTCTTTAAGTCCCCTGAAGAAAGCTTCTCAAAGGAATGTTTAGGAAGTAGAATTTTCATTAGGAGTAGGGGGAGGAGATTAAATTAACATTGAATGATCATAATCAGATTAAGTTTGCAATTGTTTTTCTTGAAGTTTTTTTTAAAGTAAAATATGTAGCTAGATCCAACCATATTTTTCATCTTACCATTCCCCTTGGAAAAATACCTTTGTGAGACATTAAGATAAATTTAAAAAGAGCTAGGTTTAGTTCTCGGGAGTACTCAGGATCAATTCGGTGCTTCATAGTCCATTTAAAGCAGGGGTGCCAAACTCGTGGCCCACAGGCTGGATGCATCACGTGCTAGTTTAGCAAAAGGGAAAAAAGTCCTGATATGTCACTGCTGTGATGACGCGAGTTTGATACCCCTGATTTAAAGCATTACAAAGAAGGGATTAAACTAGATTATCTAGAAAATATAGTCTATTGTAAGCAGGCTGCTAGAGAAACAAATGTGATCCAGGTTCACAAAAGACATTAGGTTAGCCTAAAATAGGATTGGATAAGATTCTACATTTGTGGCAACCCAGTCATTGTCTTAGCAAATTGTATGAAACATGCAATCAATTAATTGTACAAGAGAAATAAGACCTTGATGGATCTTCAAGTAATGTGATCTAGGTAAAAGAGGGTGAAACATTTTTAAACCCTAAAAATGAGATAATATTCTGGAGTAACCCAGGTAACACCTTTCTAATTAATTGGAACAGAAGGATGAGGGTGAGGTAGAGAGAAAATAGCACAATCAGACTCATGTCAGCTCTGTAGATAGAGCATACCAGAACATTAAACCATCATATGAAACTGTATAGTACTTGGCTTAACGTATTATATGAATATAGAAATTATTTTTAAAAATTATTTTGGACTTAGTTTTAGCATGTTGCATGAACTCTTTCAATCTATATAATGGAAAATATATCTTTAATACAGTATCCAGAGAACTGGAACAGCTAATTAGCTGAACTCAAAAAGATAAGCAGAACCAGACCAGTAATATTTGAATGGGGAGCATTAGGCTATAATTGGACTATAAATTTCACAAAGCAAACCATTTCCATTTTGTTATCAAAATCCCATTCTTTTTACCATTCACCTTCAGTTTGATAGAAAAGAAATTCTTTTCAAAGTTACTTCACTGAAGCCTTCTTCTTTTTGAAACACTCACAGATGACTTGTGGGGTTCTTGCATTTACCTTAGCTTCAGTGTGGCAAAGGTTTTTCATGTTTTTCATTATATTGTAATCTGTCAGTGAACTGAAGCTTCTCTGCTAGCTTCATATGGCTCAAAGAGAAGATATGTAAGAGAATTTTCTATAAGTTTCAAATCTACCTACAAGTCAAGACAAGTTCTGTATTGGCCAACATTGGTTTTTTTCTTATATTTAAGAAGACTTAAACCTGGGATTTATTTGATTCCAATCCATTATTTGTTATTTTAAATTAAGTACATCATAGTCTAAGAACACTTTCTCAGACATGATATTTATGGATGGAGACATAATGCATAAAGGGAGAACAAGACTGTGTTCCCAGATTCACTTCAAATACCAATTATGGTTCTTAGTTGTTGTTTTTTCCTTTGAATATTTGCATACAGAGAATATCTGCAGAGAAAGTAAGCTTATATAAACTTCTGCGATATGCAAAGATCATTGCATAGAATTAATTGGCACATATGAGCTTATTGATGTGATCAGTAGTTAATTGTGACCAGAGCTATCACGATTATTAGACATATTGTCAGAAATTCATGTTTAAATTATAGCTCTATGCCACTTTGTATTAAGAGAATAAAGTTGCTCTTATAGCCTTGTTAAAATTTCTTGATTTATATTCAAGATTGCTGACTGGGTTTCTTTTTTAAAGTAAAAAGATATCAGCCAGAAAAAAAATGTTTACCAATTGATTTAATTATTTTTCAAAAATAATCATAAGTCTGACATAAATGTTGAAAAAAGTAGTTTGGAAAATTACAATATTATCTGTTTGATATCATTGTTTTCTTGTAATTTTTAAAGTAAATTTAAATGATATGTTAAAAATAGCGAAAGAGAAGACACATGTAATGAACTAGTAAACTGAAATAGAAATAGTCTTTCATTGTAGCATCTAATGAGGAAAGTATTCTTAAAGTGATTCCTCAGTTGAAACCAAAAAAATGGACTTAAGCATCAGAGATGAACTTTTCTGAAACTCAGCTTTTCTGCAAAAGATTGGGGGACTGTGACGTCAATTAGTATACAATTGCTTGGTTATGTGGCCCCATCTGCAGAATATTCTCCTGGGGGCAGCCATCATCAATCTTCTTTCCCAGCTGTTTTCAGAACAAAAGGAAGTCATCCTTGTGGTTCTTTTGATTATCAACCATGGGCCATTTATTTTCTCCTTCAGCACAGATGGAAAAGTGGAAAGAGAGGGGAAGCACAGCTCTGATGGGGTAGATGGGTCATTAGGTCTACACTTTAATTATAAAATTATGCCAAGGTCCAGATGACTTTTTGGTAGCAGACAATATGTAGCTTATTTATATTAAAAATATCCATATACATTTGTAAGCCTAGAGTAAGATAAATAATAGGCCTTTCATTCCCAATTATAAAAATATGTTCTCAGATGAGAGAAGAAAGAAAATGGGTTGAAAGAAGCAAGCATAAAGTTGCCACATGTGGCAGTATTAAAAAAACTGTTTTGTAATTACAAACATAACAAGGAAATAGTTTAACTTCTTTATAAAAAATTACAATATAATACATATACTCTTATTTTATGAACTCTTTTTCTAAATAATATATTTTTATATATTTTTTTTAATTTTTAAATTTAAATATTTTTATATATTTTTTTAAAAAAAGATGTACCGGTATGTTGTTTTTTTTAATGTGCTCATGGATTTTACCACAGCTAAAATCTCAGTTATAGCAGCAATGGGCATGAGAAGAAAAACTCTCTTAGAAAATTATCCTCTTTTGGTTTTGAGGCAACAAAACCTATTTAAAATTTCATTTTAAGGTGAGCATTTGGCTTTGCTATGCCCTGTTTTTCTTTCTATCTCACTGTAATAATTCAGAATTCAAATTCAGTCTTAAATCTTTATCCAAACTTCAGATTTTTTTTCCTGCTTTGCTTCTCTATTATCCTTCTTTTTGCAGTGTCTTGCCTGATAAAGAGTTCTAGACCAGGGTGTCAAACTTGCAATAACATGTTGTCACGTGACATATCACGACTTTTACCTCCTTTGCTAAAATGGGAATGGGCATAGCCAGTGTGTGATGCATCTGGCCTCCGGGCTGTGAGTTTGACATCTCTGTTCTAGACAACTACCAACTCATTTGTGTTATTTTGGTTGGTTTTAATGAGGACCCTTCCCTATAATGGATCCTGGAAGGTTTTCTTAGAAAGCAGTATGGATAGAACTCACTGTTCTTTTCTTCTGTTATCTTTTAATCTTTTTCCTATAATTAAACTAATGGCATGATCCGAATTTCTTTAAATTAAAACAAAAACCTACCCATTTGAAATAGTTAATGAATGAAGCAACTACTACCAGAACTTCTAAAAACAGCCTTCATTTTCTAACAGCCTTCATTTTCCTCAGTTCATAACAACAAAAAGATTCTTGTGAATTTAGACTGCAGAAACCTGTAAAAACCCCTCTTCATTTCCCTCTATTTGTATCTGTATCTAAACATCCATCATCCATCTTTTTTGTTTATATGGCGAGTAATATTCTTTTGTTTTCTCTAAATGCATGCAATGGGTTAGTGAGAGCTCCAATTGTGCATCTTTCTAGTATCAATCAAAATACAATATTGCTCAAGATTGTGTGTATTGTCATGAGATTTCATTTGCTAGATAAGAATCCATTAGCACAAGGGTCTTCAAACTTGGCAAGTTTAAGACTTGTGGACTTCAAGTCCCAGAATTCCTGAGGTAACATGACTGGAGGAGAAATTCTGGGAGTTGAAGTCCATAAGTCTTAAAGCTGTCAAGTTTGAAGACCCCTGCATTAGCATAACTTTACAATGGATGTTGACAAACTTCTTGTGTTCTTTATCTGAGTTTCCCTCTTTCACAGCCCATTTCTAGCTGAAGTTTGCAAACAGCATGATAATGATGGAAATCACAAAAGGAGAAGCTAAATGGCTGCAGATGCTATTATTACATTCTGATTTCCATAGGCTCAGCAGGGCTCTGAGACATTAAAAGTAAACCTAGTTAAAGGGGTTTGCTGCTGCAGCTGTGACTAAGAATCTGGATAGCTTATCTATGTCATCAGTGAGTCTCAAGGCTCTGATCAGGAGGTTCATAGAGTACCTATTGCAAGGAATATAAATGCTCTTTAATCCCCAGTAGAAATTGAGAGGCTGTAATGAAAGTTTCCAGTAAAAATCACCTTAATAAACATAGATTGTCAAAGCAATTTCAGTCCAGAGAAATCCCAATAGGACTGTAAACAGCCTTGGTCTTTTCTGTGGCAATAGAGAGAAAAGCATAAAATTGGACAGTACACTTGTGAATCTTCCAAAAATGCATTATAGGTATTCACTGTCAAAACTGGCTATAAGTCAGCACTGGGAAAAGCTGTACCTTATTGGCAAAGAACATTTTGCATGCAAAGCTCCAGATTCAATTAATGGTCTCAGCAGGTAACCAAATGCCCTAGTATTAAATTCCAAGAGATACTCCATGATGCCTGGTAATTCTCAAATACTAATTCATCTGAAATGTCCAACATTTGGTATGATAATGATAGGTGAAATCAATTTGAAGTGTGGCATTAGTAAATACTTTAATGAAAATCTCAGTGAAGATCTACTGGATATTATTTTGAAGATGTCAATGCTATTTCTGAGAAATAAATCCTTTTGAAGTAGGGTGTACTTTAAAAAAAATCATATAATAATGATGTGTCAATAGTGATCTCATAAACTAGGAAAAAGGGCTTACTAATCAGCTAAAGAAACAGCACAACAACAACAATAATCAGCCTAAAAAGCAACAATAATCTGAAAATAATAAAATCTTCATTTTCTAAACATCCATAGGGTGTCTAGTATTTCTGAAGCAGTCTGGACAAGTGTTGTAATTTACAGCATTTGTGTCATATCATAACTAATATATACTTTATTTGTGTGGATTTATGTCTTTTGTATGATTTTATTAAGGTTCTACAGTGGGAAATTATACAAGTTATATAAAAACATCAATTATATCATTATGCAAAATACATATATAGAATTACATAAATTCAGAAACAATGTAAATTTGCTTTTAACAGATTCATTAATTCAAGTTTTTTATTTCAATAATGAATTTTCTTGATAATGGCTACTCGTCACAAAGACTGGTAAAAATCTGAGGCTGAAGGTCATAAGTTTGAATACAAGGGTTTTAAGATCAGCCTTATTGAAAAATAGTTGTTTTGAAAGGCTTTGCACTATACATTGAGGAAGGAGTATCACAGAAGTATTAAATCATTCAGTAGATATCATCAATGGAATACACTGGAAAAATATTTAGTAGCTCTTGAACTTTTTGGCCTTCATTTGTATACCAATGCTTTGAGTATGAGAAACAAAGAAGATGAGCTTGAATGAATTATGCAGGAAGCAAATATAATTTCACATGTATAACAGAGAGCAGTCTTAAATCTGGAACAATATAATGATTGGATGATACAATTCATCAAAAAAAGAAGAAGAATAGAAAAGGAAAAGAAATGGCAATGTATATTAAAAGTATTCACACCTACTCAGAGTAGTGTTGAAAACAACTGAGTTACAATAAATAAAGAAAACATTGAAGAATTACTATGACTGAAATAACATCACTGAGAAAGAGGGGAGGAAAGCTCCAGTCTGCTAAAGGACTAGCAAGACCCCACCTTGTTTCTTTAAATGAATTCAAGTCTCTTTTATATATGATATCTTCAAAAAAAAATAATCTTCAAGAATTGGTACAATGCCAAAAATGGAAGGAAACATATGTTATTTTTTATCTTCAAAATATATCAAAAAGAAGATCCAGGGAGTACAAACTAGTCAATCTGGCATAATATCAGAGAATAATTTACGTCAATAATCTGTATGTAAGTACCTTGAAAGCAATGCGAGAAATACCAGAAGTCAGCATGGATGTGTCAAGTGGCTTGCTATATTACTTCCTTTTTAACCAAGTACCTTGCATAATAAATTGTGGAAATATGAATCCAATATATTTTGATTTCAAGAAACTAAATAAATTTAATCTTGAGAATCTGTCATCTAGACTTCAGCATATACAGGTAGTCTTTGACTTGCAACCACTATTCAGCCCAAATTTCTGTTGTTACATGAGACATTTGTTAAGTGAATCTTCCTCCATTTTATGACATTTCTTGTCCAAATTGTTAAGTGAACCACTGTGGTTAATAAGTTAGTAACCTGGCTGCAAAGTGAATCTGGTTTCCCATTGGCTTTGCTTGACCCCAGGATACTCCAATGGTCACATGACCCCAGGATGCTGCAACGGTCGTAAGTATGAACCAGTTGACAAGAATTTGAATTTTGATCATATGATTATGGGGATGCTACAAAAGTTGTAACTGTGAAAGCTATCATAAGTCACTTTTTTCAGTGCCGTTATAACTTCAAATGGTCATTAAATGAACTGTTGTAAGTTGAGGACTACCTACCGTGTTTCTCCAACAATACAGCCTCCACCAATAGGAAGGCCCAGCATGTTTTATTGGCATAAAATCAAATTAAGCCCCTCCCCACAAATTAAGGCCTATATTAAACATGTGAAATGGGGGGGAATGGTGGGGGGGCTTGCCGTTAGGAAGTACTTTTGTTGCATACCCGGATATGGTGCTGCCTGCGTTGGTGGGGCACTTCATATCGGGAGACCTTCCGCCACCATTGCTTTCCCTTCTCCCTTGCTGCCGCAGCGTTTAGAGCAACACTGCGGCGTTTGGTGCAGCCATGCGTGGCCAGCCAGGGCTCCTCCCTGCAACCGGAGCCCTGCGGAGACACTTGGCTTCAGGCGCTCCTGTTGCCACCTTCCCTTTGCCTTTGAAGGTAAAGCCAATTCTTTTAAAAACGACACCCTACTACAACAAAGCCTCCCCTGCCCGAGAGGGCAGCCCAACCCCACGTGGGGAGGTGAATCTCCCGAGGCCGCAGCGCAGGATTGGCCCATCCCGGGAGAAGCACCCAGCCACCATCCCTACCTGGCGCCGGGCAGAGTGCGAAGAGCTTTGCCTGGGGTGCCCAGCACAGCTGACAGGCGGGGCCCCCTTCCCGGTGGCAGAGCTTTCGCCAAGGCAGCGAGCACCTCCCTGCCGGGCCCTCCGCTCATCCCACCAGGACCGCGCCGGAGCTGTGAGGGCTGAGCAGAGCTGGGAAAGTGAGCCACGGGTGCGTGCCTGCCTGCCAAGCGAAAGAGCTGGGCCGACCCAAGCTTGGCTTCCTTCCCAAGTCCCTCCAGCCCAAACCCGAAGGGGCCACCAGGAGAGGCCGCCTGAAGCAGTGATAGCACCCACCCATCCGTGGACAGGGAGGCAAGGCGATGGCCTGCACCGCGTCCTTCTCCGAGCTGAGCCCTGCTGAGTCAGCGCCTCTGTCTGATGCCCGTTCCGCTGCAGCATTTGGAGCTGCTGGTGCATTTGGAGATGTGTGGGGATGGGGACGGGCTGGGCGAGGGGTGGAAAGGATGGGGGGCTTCGGGCTCTCTCCAATGGCCAGGGAAGCAGCGCTGAGAGTGTGAAGGATGGAGGTCTCAATCCTCTTCTCCCAGAAGCCCTCTAGCTTTTAAAAAGTGTGGCTCATTCTCTTACCCTGTAGTTGCTTATTAGTTATCACAGACATTACAAATCTACTTGAAAAAATGTCTTTACCTATTGTCTAATTCAGCTTAATATGAAAAGAGAGAATTCCCACAGTCTTTATATCTACACAGTATAAAAGGAATAAATTCTATAATGCCATACTCTGTGCTTTATAGCCTTTATAGCCTTGAGGTATGTGATTGTGTAGAACAACTGTCCTTTTGGAATATTAAACCAATCACAACAATCACATTTTTAAAAAACAAAAACATTAATTAATTAAAAATTTTGTGTGTATGTGTGTGTGTGTGTGTGTGTGTGTGTGTCCTTTTTTAAAAAAAATAATCGGATGGATGGATGGATGGATGGATGGATGGTCAGACAGATGGAGAAGGACATATGTGTTAGATTTAGCTGTTAGATTGACACCAAGTGACAACTGTTATCTAATATTTATCAACATATTTAAAACAAGGGTAAGGGTTGGTGAACAGACAACAGTCTTATGCTGACAAAACAGAAATGACTCCTAAAAAGGTGGCACAAGCATAAGCTTACAAGGACTTGAAGTATCAATGATGAAATTAAAATTATGAATATAGTAATGAAGAGCTGGAAATGACTGATCCATAAAACAAAACTTGAGATAATAGGGCTGAGGTGGAATATGAACACAGTTTTTATTTAGGATATCACAGATACTCAAAATTATTTGCCAATATTTCATAATAACCTAGTCTCCAAAAACCAATTTGGTTTCAGGAAAAAATTGTCCTGTAATTTACAACTCCTACACTGCAAAAACATATGGACTACTTCACTTGACCAGGGTAAAGCAATAAACGCAATTTACAATGTCCCCCCAAAGCACCCCCCACAAAGCAATTAATCCAGGCTGTGCAGGAACACAAGGCTGCACCGCCCACATGGCCCACCCACCCGCTGCCCCCCTACCCTTCAGCTGAGTGCAAACCTTACCTTGAATAGAGCCACATGAGCTGGAACTAGAAGGTAAAACCAATGGCAAGGGAGGGAAATCCACCCCAGGGTGGCTTGCCGATGTTGGTGGGAAAGTCAGTCCCATATTCCAGAGCTGCAGTAGTCACAGAACTGGCCCTTTGGTCATCCTGGAGCAGATCTTCTTCCACCTGGGTGCACCAGCCTGCCACGGACTGGAGGAGCTGCTCCGGGATGACCAAAAGGCCAGTCTTGTGACTACTGCAGCTCTGGAATATGGGACCGGCCCATGGTGGGGTTAGAAATCTCTGCTGTAGGGGCTGGCACCTGTAATGTGAAAATTTGGGGTGGTGCAATGTGCAAAAAGCAGCACAGTCCTTGCTGGTCAGGACAAGGTAGTGGTGCTGTTGCAGCAAGAGGGGCTGGCGGCACAACCTTGATGGCCTACACAACCTTTCCTAACTTTATTATTCTGTATTTCTATGAAAGCTGGCACTGCATTGTGACCAGGAGGTAATTGGCTTCCGTTAATGTCTTCATATGGAGACCCACCTCATATCTGTCAGGGATGTTGAATTTGGATTCCTGCACTAAACAGTGCTTGGACTTGATGGCCTACACAACCTTTCCTAACTTTATTATTCTGTATTTCTATGAAAGCTGGCACTGCATTGTGACTCCTTCCTGCTAAGGACAAAAAGCAGCAATGGAGATGGCTGGAAGGTGCGGGAGTGCCGTGCTGTTTCCATTTGCATGGCTACCACATCTTCCAGCTCACCTCTCCTGGCCTGGGCTCTTCCTCGATGGGCACAGGCTGTAGGGATGGTCCAGGACAGGAAAAGTACTGTCTGGTGATGGTGAGAGGTGGCAAAGTGGGCAAGTCTGCACTCACCAGTTCAGAGACCCGGAATGGGGTGGCTGGGGCGGTGTCAGTTTTCTCACCCCCTCTTGGTGCTCTGCTCTGCTAAGGGTGGGGTGCAGCGCAATGGCTAGGTGCCTGGAGCCCCTTCCTCTTCCTCCGACCTGGGCTCGCTGCTGGTGGATGGGTGGGTGGGTGCCTCCTCAGGAGATGCCCTCACCCCAGGGGAAGAGCCCAGCACACACATGCTGTGGAGAGAGACTTTGAGGCCTGGAGGGGCCCTTCTCTGTTGGACATGGTGGGAGAAACTTGGAGGTTAGCCTCAGGGAGTCCTCTTGTGTGGAGGCTGAAGGGGGTGGTATTGAGCCCAGAAAAGCTCGAGCTCTTGCCTGCGCAAACAGTGATGAGGCAAACTATGGGGCTTTCAAGGTGCTCAGCTCAACCCAACTAATGGGAGTTCCCGTCGGCCCCACAACAAGTCAGCAGCGAAGGTCAAAGCCCAGACCAAAAAAGTACTGAGGAAGACGGGCTCCTAATAACCAGGCAACACCCCCCTCCCTGGCCTAGTAGTAGTTGACAGTAAAACCAAATATCCAGGAGGTAATTGGCTTCCGTTAATGTCTTCATATGGAGACCCACCTCATATCTGTCAGGGATGTTGAATTTGGATTCCTGCACTTGGACTTGATGGCCTACACAACCTTTCCTAACTTTATTATTCTGTATTTCTATGAAAGCTGGCACTGCATTGTGACTCCTTCCTGCTAAGGACAAAAAGCAGAAGCATACATTTAAATATCACAATATCAGTATAATTTTCCTTTCAATTTTGTGTTGTTTCTGATTTGTTTCCAGAATATCTAGGAAGTTCAGATGGAATTAAATGCAATTTAGTTGAAAACGTTGCTGATGCTGCTTTATATAATTCTTAAGCAAACATCAATGTTCACTGAGTTTTTTACATTTATTACAGCATATATATAAATGGTTTGAAAACATAAGACACAAATCCAGCAAAGTAGCTACAATGAATAGCTTGAAGGGTATATTGAGGGGGAATAAGTAAGACACTCTTTGAGGTCCATAGAGAAATCATATAAGAATTTATCCTTTCTTTCTGCTGTAGAAAGCCTTACAGCTTTAATAAAAAGCAACTGGGGAAAAATCTCAAGACTTCCAGACTTTGATCGTTGTTAAGTTAGACTCTGTTCTTCTTGAACTGAGCTGAGCTCAAGTTTGGGAACACTTTAACCTTTTTTTGGAATTAATATATAATCCATTATTTTGGGATTGGAATTTTGGATTACTTAGTTTTATGCTTTGTTTTAAGATAGGAGAAGGGGGGGGGATATAAAAAGAATCAAAGAACATATAAACCTTAATATGTAATATCTGCACAATTTTGGAAAGTGAAATTACTGAAATCAAACTGCATTTTATTGCTTCCTAACTTGCCATATGGCATTTTACAATTGCTGTCTATTATACTTGCCATCAGTACATTGGTGGGATTCAAAAAAATTTAGTACTAGTTCTGTGAGCGTGGCTTGGTAGGTGTGGCAGGGGAAGGATACTGTAAAATCTCCACTCAGAGGTGGTATTTGCTGGTTCTCCAAACTACTCAAAATTTCAACTACCGGTTTCCAGAACTGGTTAGAACCTGCTGCATACCACCTCTACATCAGGAATACCCAAAAGAAGCATAAAGTTTTGTGCACTATCATAAATATTTAATTTGGCTAAATATTTGGATATTGATTTTTTCCTAGAAAACAGAATCAGTACTTGTATTTTCTCAAGAACTCTATGTTCATTATAAGAAAATAATTATTTTCCATTGATATTCTAAATGTTCAGTTTTGTCAGCCTTCAAGATTTTTCTTCCTTTGCTTTGCTTCTTCCAGCTGTCATAAGTAATGGGGGGGGGAGGGGGGAATGATTATGGGAAGTGAGCTGGAGGTGTTACAAACCAGAACTGTATAAGCTGGGGGGTTACATTCTTGCTTAGGTTTCTATCCTATGCTATGCGCAGCTGCAACCCTTTATCAAACTATGTCAAGGTCAACGGACAGAAGCCTCATCACCACCTGGAGATGCCCACATGATGATATACACAACTTTTAATTGGATGAGCCAATTGAACTATTGGGGGTGGGAACGTTGCCATTACTTTGTATGTGTGATTTACGCACCCATTTTCTCAGATTCAGAATTCTTTTGTTGCTACCACTTGATTTCCAGTAAAAGATATATTTTCTCTGATTAAAAGAGTCTAAGTAGTTCTTTTTGAATGGAGCACCAGCTGACATTATTCTGAATCTCCACATTACCAGCCCACCCGGAGAAATAAATTTTCTTCCGAGGGGATCTGAACACAATGTCAAATCCAGCCAGCGACCAAGAAGACCTGGGAGCAACTGGAGGACAAGATTCTCTGCTGCTAGAGGAAGCAGGGGAAGCCGACTTGTTAGCAGAACTAAATCTTGGGGGAAAACCAGCTGTAAAACCCAAATGGTCCCTGGGAGTCAGTTGGAAGGATCCTGAGAAAAAGCCTCCTCCAGGAGTGACCACTACCCGTTGGCGTGGAAGAGAGGAGCCATGGCAAGAGAAGGAAAGAAAGAATTTTTTTTACTAACTCAAGCCATGCATCTTCTAAATGAAGCTATCGGAGAAACTCAAACTGATCAAAGGTACGAGGGAGAGGAGGGGAGGCAGCCCCAGCCAGAAGAATCAGAGCAGCCACCCCCATAAATCAACCAGGGCTAGCGCAACAGATAGCAGCAGCCCAGGGGCCCTCAGCAGGAGGAGTAATTGCCTGAAGACGTAGAACTCCAAAGGTGCCCCCGTTGGAAGTAAAATATGGGGGGGATCCCAAGGAGTTAGGATTCTTCCTGGCACAACTCTGGAGCCATATTGAGGAATACGGAGGGGATTTTTCCTCAGAAGCAGCCAAAGTTAGCTGGAGGGAACAGCTGCAAAGTGGATGGTGACTTTGCATAATGATAATGCCCTTCAGCTGATGAATTATGACCTGTTCATGACTGCGCTGCGGGCCTGGTTTGAAGACCCACTTGCTGAACGTAAGGCCAGAATTAGGATGAAGACCATAAATCAGGGGCGGAGATCAGTGGCCGATTACACTGAGAAATTTAGAGAGCTGGCATGTCATATTCTAGGCTGGTCCCAGGGAGTCCTGATAGAAGCTTTTAAAGATGGGTTGAATGAAGATGTATATCAAAGCTGTATTGCCAGAAGAGACCCCAGTGAGCTGCAGCTGTGGTACGTGCTGGCGGCAGAGGTGGAAATTGATCTGACCTGAAACAGATGCCGGGGGGGGTTGTTTGGAGCAAATCCTCCCCCACCAGCCCTCGAGAAGCCTTAAAACCTCAAAAGGGAGGAATGACAGCAAAACCCAAGACCACTGCTTGCTTCCGATGTGGGAAGGAAGGTCACTGGGCTGCAGATTGCCGTGCCAAGCTAGAACCAAAGGGGGCACAAGGAGGAGGAAGAAAACCTGAAAAAAACCCAGCAAAGCCTCACAAAACAGCACTTAAAGCAGAGGAAGTTGTAGAGATCGCCCCTCCAAAAGGAGAAGAGCTGGGAACTCCAACCTCTTCTGAAGAGAGTGAATCCGAATCGGAAGATGACTCATTGGTAAGTCCAAACAAGGGCCCTATGACCATTCCAGTGAGATTAAGGGTACCCACGTCGGGAGCCAAAGGGGAAATGCTGGCCTTGTTAGACTCTGGGTGCACAAGGTGTGTAATCAGCTCGGAGGTAGTGGAGAAAATGGGCTTAAGGCTGAAGACTTTAAAAACGCCCATAGCCTTTTGCCAATTGGATGGATCAGTAGCTGGGGGCGGCCCTGCACATTTCATAACAGAACCAATAGAAATGACGATGGGGAAGCATAGAAAGACTTTGTGTTTTATTGTGGCTCCTGGGATGGAGCGGCCCCTAATACTGGGGTTGCCCTGGCTCCGAAAATGGAACCCCCATGTTGATTGGAGGAGAGGGTCATTGTGCATATGTACTAACCAGTGCCCAGAAGGGGAGGGGCAATCTCAACCAAAACTCAAGAATCCCACTGAACTGGCCTCCACTGGCACCGAGAACCTGAAGAGGGAGGAGAATATTCTGGAGGAATATTGGGACTTAAAGGAGGTATTCAGTGAAAAGGCCTTGGATGAGCTTCCCCCCCCATCGTTCAACAGATTGCAGTATTGAAATTCTACCCGGGGTGAAACTCCCAAAACTGAAACTGTACTCGATGACACCGCGGGAGCTAGAAGAGCTGTGGTCATTTATCGATAAGAATTTGGAACATGGTTTCATACAACCCACTAGACCCCAGGTAGCAGGCCCAGTATTGTTCCGTGAAAAGAAAGATGGCTCCCTTCGTTTATGTGTTGACTATAGAAACCTGAACGCTATTTCAGTGGAGAATGTGTACCCCCTCCCCTTGATGAAGGATATGTTGGCCCACTTGGCCAAAGGGAAAATTTTTACAAAACTCAACTCGAGAGAAGCATACTACCGGGTTCGAATTAAGGAAGGGGATGAATGGAAAACTGCTTTTAACTGCCCAATGGGTTGTTTCCAATTCAACATTCTTCCATTTGGCCTACAGGGGGCCCTTGCAGTATTCATGCAAATGATCAATCAGGTGTTACATGAACATCTATACAAAGGGGTGTTGGTTTATCTTGATGATATTCTTATCTACACGGAGACTCGTGATGAACATGTGAAACTAGTGCGGTCAGTTCTGGAAAAACTTCGAGCTGCTAAGCTGTATGCAAAGTTGTCCAAGTGTGAATTCCACCAGGAAAAAAATGACTATTTAGGTTATCGCATCTCACATGATGGCATAGAAATGGATCCAGGGAAGGTTCGTGCCATTTTGGAATGGGCCCCTCCCCGCACCAGGAAACAACTTCAAAGTTTCTTGGGATTTGCTAATTTTTACCGTCAATTTATCCCTGCTTTTGCAAAGATTGCAATGCCTATCACAAATCTCCTAAAAACCAAAGGGGAGGTGAAACCGAAGCCTAGTAAACCCCTGGAGTGGTCCATGGAAAGTCAAGCCGCTTTTGAGAAGCTGAAACGACTGTTTGCTGCTGAACCAGTACTCAAGCACCCGGACATGGACGCTCCTTTTGTAATCCAAGCTGATGCGAGTGATGTAGCAGTCGGGGCGGTGTTACTAGAAGCAAATGAGACGGGGACTCTGCAACCGTGTGCATATACTTCTCGTAAACTAACGGAAACCGAAAGAAGATGGGCCATCTGGGAAAAAGAAGCTTTTGCAGTTCGTTGGGCTCTGTTAACCTGGAGGCATTTCTTAGAAGGGGCAAAACACCCATTTGAGGTGTGAACGGATCATAAAAATTTGGAGTCTTTGAAAACGCCTCGGAAGCTGTCTCCCAAGCAAGTTCACTGGGTGCAGTACTTTAAGCGCTTTTATTTTTCATTGAAGTACATTCCAGGGGGGAAGAACTTCATGGCGGATGCTTTATCTAGATTACCTCAATATAATAGTGCTCACCAAGAAGTGGTACGGCCGATTGTCCCAACCAAACAGTTGGCAGCTCCACTGGTTACCAGAGCCCAGAAAAAGAAGGTGGTTGATTTATCAAGTGATTTGACTGTACAGATAAGAGATGCTCTAAAACTTGATGATTGGTTCCTTGCTCACTCAAATAACTGTACGGTTAGAGATGGATTGGCATGGGTGGGGGCCAAATTATATGTGCCAGCAAAGCTGAGAAACCAAATATTACAGCAAGCTCATGACTCAAAAGCCGCTGGTCATTTTGGATTCATGAAAACCTTACACTTAGTTAAAAGGCAATTTTGGTGGTCTACCTTGAAAAAGGACATTGAGACTTATGTAGCTAGTTGTCCTATTTGTGCCTCAGCCAAATGGCCTCCTGGTAAACCAGCAGGCTTACTACAAAATGTGGCTAGACCAATGGCTCCATGGAAGGAAATCTCTATGGATTTTATAGTGGAATTACCTGAAAGTGGGGGGAATACAGTTATTTGGGTAGTAACCAATTTGCTTTCCAAACAGGTACATTTCATACCTTGTCCGAAAATCCCATCTGCGAAAAGGTTGGCTAAACTACATATCTACAGGTTACATGGAGTTCCTGAATGCATAATCTCAGACAGGAGTGTCCAGTTTACCTCAAATTTTTGGAAGGAGTTCCTGAAGTTATTGGGCTCCGCCCAGGGCTTAAGCTCTGCCCACCATCCACAAACCAATGGGGCTTGTGAGAGAACTAACTCGGTATTGGAACAATATCTTCGATGTTATATAAATTATCAGCAAGATAATTGGGCTGACCGATTGCCATTTGCTGAGGTGGCATATAATAATTTGGTACATAGTAGTACTGGGTTTACTCCGTTTAAAGTAGCTTCGGGACAATACTTTGTACCCATACGCGAGCTTCCACGGGAGAAACCTAACATTCAGTCATTAGATGAATGAATAACACAGCTCCAGCTTACCTGGCCAGTTACCCGTAAAGCATTAGATGATGCTCATCAAGCTCATAAAAAATTTGCAGATAAAAAGAGAACTCCACAAAAACCATATCAAGTGGGTGACAAGGTCTTTTTATCCACCAGATATTTGCAGACTACACAAAAGTCCAAAAAGCTTGGACCTAAGTATGTTGGACCTTTCTCAATTGAACAAATTGCAAACCCTGTGGCTGTCCAACTGAAATTACCAAAAACTCTTCGACGGATCCACCCTGTTTTTCATGTTAGTTTGTTAAAACCTGAACATACCTCCGACTTTAGACCAACTCAGGTTGTTCCCCCTTTACCATTGTTAATTGAAGGTGAACAACATTTTGAAGTTAAAGAAATTTTGGATTCTCGAAAACGAAGGGGTCGACTCCAGTATTTGGTTGCTTGGAAACATTTTTCTCCTTCCCAGGCTGAGTGGATGAATGAGAAGGATGTTAGAGCTCCTACACTTATCAAGGCATTTTGTATTAAATATCCTGATAAACCCTAAAAATTAGTATGTTGCTGTTACATGTATATTTTCTATTACCTTCTATTTTTATCTTTTTTAGGACTAACGTCTCTTTTCTAGGAAGGCCGAATGTCAGCCTTCAAGATTTTTCTCCCTTTGCTTTGCTTCTTTCGGCTGTCATAAGTAACGGGAGGAGGAGGGGGGAATGATTATGGGAAGTGAGCTGGAGGTGTTACAAACCAGAACTGTATAAGCTGGGGGGTTACATTCTTGCTTAGGTTTCTATCCTATGCTATGCGCAGCTGCAACCCTTTATCAAACTATGTCAAGGTCAATGGACAGAAGCCTCATCACCACCTGGAAATGCCCACATGATGATATACACAACTTTTAATTGGATGAGCCAATTGAACTATTGGGGGTGGGAACATTGCCATTATGTTGTATATGTGATTTATGCGCCCATTTTCTCAGATTCAGAATTCTTTTGTTGCTACCACTTGATTTCCAGTAAAAGATATCTTTTCTCTGATTAAAAGAGTCTTAAGTATTTTTTTCTTGGATTTTGAATGGAGTTTCTTATGATGAGACATAATATATATAAAAGTCACTGATTCAATTAATTTAAGCCAGGCATTTCAGCACAATAGTTAATCATATTAATATAATTGTTAATTGTTAATAATTATAATTATTTATGAAATGATAATTGTTAAGTATAGTATAATCGAAATGTGATTAAGACTGTGCATAGTATTTTTGTTTCAAATGGTAGATACTCATTCTCTGTTATGATGCTCCCTAACAGTTAATTTTACTAAATTAATTTTGGCCATTCATTCTGAAGTTACAAAACCTCGAGATGTAGCCTGGGTTTCCTATGATAAATGATTTCACACTGAATATAATATTTGATCTTTTATTCTTTTTCATTCTGAAGCAATAATTTTTGGGTGGTGGGCGGGAGGCTTCTCCAGGATATGTCTGCTGCAGTTCTTTTGCAATGCATTCATTTTTAAACATTTCTCTTACCCTGAAATATTCCACATATTTGAACACATGTTAAGTGTTTATCATTCTCCTGCCAAAGTATGAAGGAATTTTATGAAGGAAATTATATGGGTAGAAAATTAGAAAAAAAGAAATTAACGTTGAACATTCAAGTTAATTTTAGAGATACATCAGTGGTTTCCATTTTTTTGAACTGTTTCAAGGAGCATGCCTGAATCATCACAATACATACAGTTCTTCAGAGTAAGATCAAGAATGACCTTTTCATTTTGGAAGCCCTGTATTAATTCCTCAGTGGGCTCAACATATTCTGATTTTTCACTAACAAGCCCCTAATTGATTCCCATATGTCTAATCCTGGCCTTTTCTTCTTCTTTAGGCACATATCTTATTACACCTATCTAATTATATACCAGTATCTTTTACCAATTAAAGGACATTGCTAAGAATGTTAAGACAATTTGGAAGCTATTGCAAAATTCCTTCCTAGCCTTGAAATGGCAATCATGGAATCACATGTAAAAGCTAAACTAGGCTAAGTGGTTCTTCCAGGATTGACTGGGTCTTCTGCAATTTGGCAACCCTTTGTCTGTACAAGAACTGTGCATTCAAAACAGCTGTATATATATTCTCAAACATCTCATATCTTCATTTCCTTTTGCAAATAACATTTCTTACTTTTGGGTCAATGTCCATTTTTTCAATACCTTAAGAATCCATTTTTTAATCTGGACTGCATGCATGTCTCTATGTCCCAACTCAATTTTTCCTAAGCCAAACATAGAAGAAAAAAAGCTCTTGAATGGTAGACAAACCAGCAAGCATGAAACTATCACAGGCTTTATAGGGAAATTGAAGCTCATCAGCAATGCTGATATGCAGGGGTGGGATTCAAATTTTTTAACAACCGGTTCTGTGGGTGTGGCTTAGTTGGTGGGCATGGCTTGGTGGTCATGTGACTGGCTGGGTGTGGCCAACTCAACATCACTCACATTGAGGCACCCATCTCCTCGCCTGGCCTCTCATGACTGTGGGGATACTGCAACAGTAGTGTGAAGAATGGACATAAGTCACTTTTTTCAGTGCCATTGTAACTTGGAATGGTCACTTAACACAAGCAAAGTACCAGCAAAGGACGGGAAAAAACCTCCAGAAAAGTTCCAGAGACAGGAAGTCTAGTCCTGCCAAGAATGTAATAAGGGTTAACGGAGAGGCAGTTTCTGTAAGCAACACCAGAATGTTTCCTTCCTGCCTTCCTTACAGGATTAGGCCAGTAATTTCTTCTAACAACCAGTTCTCCGAACTGCTTAGAATGTTAACAACTGGTTCTAGTGAATAGGTGCGAACTGGTAGAATCCCTGCAAAGGAGTCATAATTCTCAAATGTCTCCCTGTTATAAGTGCCAGACAAATGCACATAAAAATAGAGGACAAATTCAAGGACTCTACATGGGAAGAGTATTTTTTTTTTTCTGCTTATGAATTCAGGGAATGCTAGAAGCAGGATAGAAAACAGCAATTTTAGCTGGGAGAGAGCACTGATCAGCTGCGTTCTCAAGGGTGTCTTGTTGGTTAACTCAAGCTTATCAAGGAACAGATGAAGGTGCTCTCAGTAAGCTACAGACACATAGGTCTATAGATAAAAGGATAAAGGCAGCCATAATCTGTGGGAGGGGCGGGCCACCAGGAAGAAAAATGGATTTTCTGTATAACTCTTTTGAAGTTTATTGTAGATCAAACATGAGGTGATACAAGTGGTAGGACTGGGATGAGACCATGTGGACAAAGTCTTCTGAAGACCTCTCTCCAAATGTCTCCCACTATACCCATCTTCAAGATTTTATCGAGCTTATTGCATTCTCTACCAGTGGACAAGGAAGTGTCTCTGCAGCCTGCTAATGCATTTGGCCTAAGTGAATCCTCTAGGACTCTGACATTTGGCTTTTTTGTTCTTTAAATGAATCATAAGGAAAAGAATTTACTGCAATCTCCCTATAAGAAGTTTCCTTACATCCATCATTTTTGTTCGGTTTCCCAGTGAGCATTTATCATTCCTTTTTTAAATCTAAACCAAAGAAAACAAAAATATCCCCCACCACTTCTTATTTTAAACCCCTAGCTTCTTTAGAGCATATATATTATCGAGTGTAGTATATAATAATTTGGTTTATTGGGGTTTTATTTCCTTATTTTTTACAACAACAGCAACAAAACTTCCAGTAGTGACATGCCAGCAATATTCTTATCTCATGATTTTGCACTGTCCAGCAGATTAAAGAGGAGCAGCAATTCTGTCATGGCAGGACTGAATCTGATATTGTTTTACTTCACCCATTCCCATTAACATTTCTACAGGCATTAGTCAGGATTCTTATAGCATCTCTGACTCAGCCCAAGTTGGCAGTACAATATACTGATGACTCCTCTCCATGAATCAATGGATAACCTTTCACAGCAATTTCATATACATGTTCAATAACATCACAACTTTATGACTACCAAACTGGAAGCACCCATTAAGGTTAGAGGAGAACTATCGTAAAGTGATTCTCTTATTTCAATCCCTTTAGGTGCTATAGGATATCATGATTGATGTTACTGAATGCTACATATAGCTCTAATAAGATCAATAGGTTACATGGCCTTAATAGGTTTACCATATCCAATATTAGGGACGAAGTCCTCCATTTTCTCTAGGATTTTTAAAGCTTAAAATATAGAAGGGAATTATACTTGATAGTTCCAGTCTCAACGGTCCTGTACACTACCTTAACAATTAAGATTAAGAAATCTTTGTTTTTCACTCATCTAATGGACTTAAAATATATTCCTGATTTTTTTTATTAATGAGTGTCTTTTGTTTGTTTGATTTATGTCTGCTTTGTTTTTAGTAGCAAATTGTATTTTTTTTATTATTTCTTTAAAAGATTTCATTTTTAAAAAGATGCAACTGCAATGAAGTGTTTCAAGTACCAGTGCTACAGTACTTAAAGCATAGAAAATGCTCTAAAATGCACAAGGCCTCCATATAATAAGGGTTGACAGGAGAGCACTTTTGCAATAGGCACTCATTCAATTTTCAAGCTAATTAATGTTATTCACATCTCTATTTGGTATTATTTATTCATGCTTTTCACCATGCTTTCCTTATTTAAAAAGACATATTCTCTCTCATTTCTCCCCATTTTCTTCTTGAGGAAATTCATATTGCTTTCAAATGGAATGTGTCCAAATCTTTCTCAGGTCAAAGGTAAGCATCAAGCTACTTTTTGTTCTTCTTGCTTTTCAATGTCTTGCTGAATTGAAGTGGACTAAAAATGTAGTAGCAGTGGTTATGGCTATTGTTAGTGGGTCAGTTTCAGTTTTACTCATTCTGTGTGTGAAAAGTGGACTTTAGTAGTCTGACTTCCCAGGGTTTGCTTTGGAAAGAAACAAAGAAGTAGCAGTGAACTTGATGAGAAATTCAACCTTGTCAGCCTTGTGAAGTAGTCCAGATTAGAACCATTCCCAGATGAACTAATTGTGTTTCACAGTTAACAAATCTTGCAATCACATTAACAAATCTTGCAAGTCTGAAAGTACATTTCTTTCCTGTTGCCTTTGTAGCCAAGGAAACTAGGGATGATCTCTTCTGATATGTTTGCCATTCCCACTTTCATGTTGCAGGCTGTTATCTTTTACCAGAGTGTTCCACTGGCTGTGGTTTTCTCCCCCACCCCTCAGGTCATTTTCACATATCATTATAATATTGTACAGAGGTGATATAAGTATCCCTTGGTAAATAAAGGATCATGCTAATCACAACTGAAAAATAATATACTAAACCATTACTAAAAAGAGGCTGAGTCTATGGACAACCAAATTCCTAGCATTTTAGCTATTTAAGCACTCTTGTCAACTTCAGGGTCAAGTTGCAAAAGCATAGAAAAACTAAAAAAAAAAAGGGTTCAACGTCAGAGGTGGTATTCAGTAGTTTCTGACCAGTTCTGGAGAACCGGTAGCAGAAATTTTGAGTACCACCTCCGATTGGAGATTTTACAGTATCCTTCCCCTGCCACGCCCACCAAGGCACACCCACAGAACCGGTAGTAAAAAAATCTGAATCCCACCACTGTTCAACATGCATTCTTCCAACTATGTAACAAAAAGAAATTTGCTGTGCTGGATTAAAGTTTTGTTTACCAGTGTTCTAATACCATGTAATTAATAGACAAGTAGAATATGAAAATATAAACAAGTCTGAATTCCCTAGGAGCTGGTATTGAAGAATATGTGGGGGTATACTGTCTCTGATAAGGTAACCTCAATGCAAATAGCCTTTTGAATTTCCCCATCAGATTTTTCCTGATGTCTTTCATTCAGATTTAACTGAAGTGTGGGAAGCCAAAGAAGTTATAGACTGTTGAAGAATGAAAGACAGACCATTTTTTTCACACATTCATAGTAAACTTGTAATTAAATAAATGGAAGAACACTACACATGAATAACTTCAAAATTCTCTTCTCCTTTGAAGTAATGTGCAAAACGTATTATTTTTTTCCTCTAATTGGCTGAGAATAGGTAAAAAAAAATGTGCAGGATTATTTTCCTACCTTAAATTGTAGCCTCATAGCTAGTAGACATTAGTAGCTTTTCATGAAAAGCTACTAATGTCTACTAGCTATGAGGCTACAATTTAAGGTAGGAAAATAATCCTGCATATTTTTTCTAAAGTTTCTAATGTTTTTAAAAAAGAATCCAGGTGAGATATAATCACTTCTTTTGTGATACTCTAAGCTTAATCCTTTCTTCTAGACATATGTCTCCCTCTCTATGGCACTTATGTCACTAAAAAGCCATTTTTCACATGAAAAAGAAAAGTCTCATACTCACAAAGGTTTCCATGTAAACTGAATTCATGATAGTGAAGACAAGTGTAATCATGGATGGTTGGATATTTACCGATGTCCCAATGTGACTTTATGGTGAAAGAGACTGATAACCATACTCATGTGGTTAGTTCTATACAAAAACATATGCCCTGAACTTAACTGTCAGTAAATTCCACAGGTTGACAGTTTTTTACTGTGAAATATGATTTACAATTCTAAGATCTGAAGACATATATGACAAAACTCTTCTAGACATAGGTGGTTTGTATAAGAGGGTTGCTGTTATTAGGGAGCTTTGCAGTAAAACGTTAAAAAGGATTTTGTGTGATCTATGTTGCACTGTTGGTATTTGCTATAAAAAATACTGGACTTTCAAAACTTTTGATCTCTTTCAAAATATACTCAGCGCCATTTATCAGCCATATTTGATACATTACATTTTTTGTTATCTTGGTATTGAGGAGAAAAAAATGGTTACTAAATGAACACTTGTTAATTGAGGATTGCAAATAAATCTCCTGAACTAATTGTTCTTTGCCAGTTTCACGATTAGAAGCATATCTGTGGACATTCTGACAAAGGTTTTGAGATAAAACTATGATACCTTATTATATGCCACCCATAATAAAAAATTCTTTGGAGGGATGTATTTAGAAAATCACTATGCATTTATTAAAATGTATAATGTTCCTATTCTCAATTCACCATAATTCATATTGTTTTGACTTCAGATTTTTTAAGTACTCAAACATATAATTTCAACTAGCAAATAAGAATTGGAAACCTGGGGAAATAATAGGGACTTTATACATCTCAACATGTTTTTCTGATCTAATTTTAGATAGAGGAAATATGACAATATTAGCCACTAATTAGAATTAAGTATTGGAAATTATTTGTAGCACTTCCCCCAGCTTATTCCAACAAAGACACAAAGGAAGAATACTCCCATAAACAAATCAAAATGATTTGTAGAAAGAAACACAAATACTATGGAATACAGATTTGGCAATGTTTGAAACATATTGGTTCTTATGCTGAGTTATTTTATCAAAGTCAGCCTTTTCCCAGCAATACAAAACTACTGGTATATGTTGTGGTTTGTCAGGTCTCTGTGACTGCTTTGTAGAAGCTGCTAGAAGTTTCTCAAGAATTCTTTGAAGTAAAGTTGATAATTAAGCTTCATTTCTCATTTGTTGTTTGGAGCTAGTTCAATAAGTTCTTTGGGTGCTACACTGTGTTGAATTTTGATTCCATTCAGATGGAGTTAAAGATTAATTCCCATTAAAAGATTCTGTTTGTTCTCTAAGAAGCAAGATAATATTTCATAAATATGCATCCCAAGCTGTTTATTCATATAGGTCTTATTAACCTGGAAATGTCTCCCAGATGTGGAAATGTGAGAAGCCCCCTACTTAACCAAAACATGCTTTGCATAACCAGAGAAATATCAAAGATGCAATATTGCTGATAGTAGTGTAGCTTTTATCAAGATCAGGGTTCCATTTCCTGCATCCATACAGCTAACATGATCAATGTGACTAAATAAAAATGTCCAGATGATGTGCTGTCATCCCAGTACAGCTTTATGCTTTCAGAAGTCTTGAGATCTGAAAGGCAGCAGTTAAGCTCAACAGCATGTGGAGAATGATAGGCATAAAGCTTCATTTAATACCACCTTCACTGAAATCAATTTGATCCCTAGTGTAACATCCAGGCTGTGTTGCTGCATTTTCTGAACTGCCAGATAAATGCACAATTCTTTCTCCATTGCAACATTTAGTTAGGTAAGGTGCCTAGCTCTTTCAACCTTGTACAGTATATCACAGGGTAAATAAAAAGTGTGACTAGTCTATAAGGTGGATCCCCATAGAATTCCACAAAAGAATAAAGGATTAAGTGTGAAATTCAAAAAATGCTGAAAGTAGACATCACTAGGCCTTCCCACAGTGATTGCGCTGTCTTCCTAGTGCAGGAAGTCAAGGCCCGTGGCCTGGATCTGCACCATGGGGTAATTAGGTCAGGTCCACCTTGTAAACAGCAAAGAACCGGCTCACAGTGCCTCTGCCAGCAAAAATGTCAGGGAGGGGCGCCGTTTTCAGCTGCAACCCTCTGTCAATGAAAACAGAGCTCAAGAGGACCGCCATTTTTGGCTGCAACGGCCTCCTGCAACCCTCCGTTTTCAGCTGTGATGGCCTCCTGCAACCCTCTGCCAGTGAAAACGGAGCTTGGGACTCCGTTTTGGCTGGCAGAGTGCTTGGACCACCACAGGTATGACATGAGTTACATTGAGTGACATTGAGCTGGCCAAGCCCACTGTGGCCACTCCCACCTGGCCCTCAATGTCAAACACAACCTCAGTGAAATTGAGTTTGAAACCCCTGTCCTAGTGCTTATCCCAAAATTAATGAGATGTCCATTACAACGTGAATCTAAGATTGTTCAATAACAGCTACCATGTGGCCATGCCCAGATGACCTTCTGAATCACTAGAATCCATTTTTGGGATGCCTATTTCATATACAGCTAAACTTGATTTGAGCACTTCAGCCATTTGAAATGTTGAAGAGCAGGATGTTGGGCTGACTGTGAATATATTTTCCTAGCATTCCAGGACTTTAAATATGGCATGAGCCAATTATCTGTGGGACCACCTTTCTCTAAAGATATCCACCCATCCTACCAGATCAGATAGGTGCGCACACTCCTAGTAGTTTCCTTTAAATATTGCTGTCTTATGGGATCTAGGAAGTGTACACTTTTCATGACAGTCTCTTCCCTATGAAACACCCTTTCCTGGATATTTGGCAGTCCTTTATCCTCTTAGCCTTCTAAAAACCACTTTACTCCCAAGTAATAGAATAGGATGAGGGGTGTGTGTGTGTAATTTTGGTTTGTTATTCATGTTTTAATTGTTGAGTGGTCACTGCCAGAGTTTGATATAAAGTGGGCTACTACATAAATGTTTTCAATAAAATACATAATTATCAGGGACAGTGCATTTACCAGCTGTACATTTTAGATTTAGGATTTAGCTGTACATTTTAGTGCTCAGCAGATGCTAATGCTGAAAAACTGCTGCTACTAAGGGAGTTCAGGCCAGAAAAGGTGAATGACTTTAGATCATTAAGAAAGCCTTTTAATCATTTTAAAGTAATAGTGCCTGCTTAAACAAGCTAAGGTGAATATTTTGGGATCACCTACATGCATGTGTATACATACCCACAAGCTGGAAGATAAATAAATGCATGCTCTCTATAGCTCTCTTGTGATAACTTGATGAAATTTAAACTATGTAAAGTTTAGATGTCTGACAAAACAGATGTATTCTTATTGGCAGCTTTCTACATGCTAACGACAAAAAGAAAATGAAGTGCCAGAAAACAGAAAGCCCTTCCCACCTTTGCTTCTGGCCTTGCCCGCCAGTTGTTTCATGCTTGACTGTCATGAAGTGCAGCTGCACAGAGATTAAAATGTGGCCCTTGACAGGAAAAACAGCTGCCCACTTCTGCTTTAGAACAGGGGTGTGTAATGGAGGGCTATTAAATTCTGCTCAACCCACGGCTTATTTTGGCATGGTCAGTCCCTGAGCAGATTTCTCCTTAGTCAAATATGATTTTGGCAGGGGAGAGAGTATTTGAGGCAGATCGTCTTTCTCCACACCAGCTTCAATTTGTTTGCTTTTCTTTTCAAAATTTCAAGATGTGTGTGTGTGTGGGGGCAAAAAATGCCGTTGTAATCCCATTGGAGATTTACTCCATTTGTAAATCTCAGCTGAACAGTTAAAGTATATTTTTGTTTTTTTGTGATGGGAATCAATGTAAAACTGTTGGTTGGCAGGAGAGATTGATATGGGATATTGTGATAAGAGATGAGCTGAAATAAATTGCGGATGGGGCACAGTCTTGTTCCAATATACCTAAAATATACAAGAATAATGTAGCAATTGTCACTACATGCTGAAGGGTTTCCCCCCTTATTATTCATTATTATTATTCCTATTGATAAAACAGCAGATATGTTGAAATAAAGCACTGATAAGTGTACTAAAAATAGTACACTTGTCCTTGTCTCAAATTATTTGTGAACTATCCAAACTAAAAGCATTCAGATTTTTCTCAGCTGTTTTATATATATATTCAAAAGTCAGAAAAACATATTTACCAATGCCATATGTTTACTAAAATTGAAACTGCTTCATATTTGAAATTGCTTCCAGATTCAGCCTTGTTTTATCTCATTAGCTATTTCTTATTGTAACATATAGTATTAACAGTAATTATTGTAATTATTATAATGAGCAGAAGTGTCTCAAGAGGGGTGTGTGTGTGAAAGTGTACGTAACCTTCAACTCAATGTTGATTTTTGGTGACTGCCTGAAAAAAAATCGCTGTGTTTTCTTGGCTAGATTTTTGGTACTACTTTGCATTGCCTGACCCAATGTCACACAGCTAGTTTTGTGCCTGAGGCAATACTAGAACTCATGATCTCCTAGTTTGTAGAATGTTGTCTTAACCACTACACCAGGCTGGCTGTCCATATAGAGTTACCTCAAGAATAATTATTAATTTCTCTAGGGTTTAAATCCACCAAAATTGTCAATCATTAAATAAACAATAGTAATTTATAAATATCGTTATAATACAAGTGAAAATAATACTGCAGAATACATAAACAGATAGCATTAATTAATAGTTATAAAAGTTCATGAGATCTTACAAAAAGATTGCAAGTCCAGAACTGGAGAACTGTTAGAATTTTCTAGGCACTTTTGTAGGAAGTTTGAGTTTAAAGTATTATGGTTGTCTAAACCATTGGTGGCGCAGTGATTAGAATGCAGTATTGTAGGCTAATTTTTCCTACAGCCAGAAGTTTGATCCTGACCAGCTCAAGGTTGACTCAACCTTCCATTCTTTTGAGGTTGCTAAACAGAAGACCCAGATTGATGAGGTCAATATGTTGATATTGTAGACTACTCAGAGAGTGCTGTAAATTACTATGGAGTGATATATAAGTCTAAATGCTTTTGTTATTGCTATTGCTGAATCAAACATATATATTTGGTAGTTCAAGACTAATTCTGTGAACCACTTGTAAAATATGAATCAAACAACATTAAATTAGAATCATCAGTCAGCCCTACTAGTAGGCAGATTGAAGTAGTAACTGGACATGTTGAATGCTGGAGGCTGTATCAAAGTTGTTATAGGGCAAGCTGTATGTCATATATTTCCTTTAACCTTTCATCTTTCCTAGGTATCCTTTAAGAGCAGTAGAGAAACTACCTAATCATTAATGTACATATTACAGAAATGAGTGTAGCATAAATTTGGTAATTATCACCATTACAGATTCTGTATGTAGTTACTAAACCAGACACTTCCAGTTTTGAAAATAGGCAGAGTGCTCGCTGTATTTTTTGGCTTTGGGCTAATTTGCATGAGTCACTTATATTAGAAGTATGGCCCACTGATCATTTCTCAAGGGCAGGAATGCATAATGTCACCCTTAACTCAGAAAGATAACCTTTGTCTACTTTTTCTGCTATATGTCAAAAAAAGTGGGTTTTTTTATTTGTGCTGGAATAATGGGTACATCTGCTTGGCCTGATCTGCTTCATTTCATTGCATGCAAACATCTCCACCTCCACAGTTGTCTACTGTGGGCTATGACAGAAACAACTTCTTTCCTCTGGTCACTTCTTTCCTTTGCTCACTGGTTTATGGTAATTTTTTTTAACAAGTTCATTGATGAAACAGTGAAAGAGTAAACTTTTTTTAACCAAATAAAATTGAAAAGAAGTCTGCCACTGCCCCTTTCAGCCCAAGAAACAAGAACTGTGACACTGTGATGTTTTTCTTCTCTTAAATAAATCACCATGACTGCACCAGATGGGAAGAGGAGGTTCATATTTTTTTTTCAATAGAAACCAGATGTCCTCAAACACTTTCCAACAGAAGTGGCACAGCTGGCAGGAGCAAATTTAAGTGGCAAGGCTATCCACTAATCAAGAGCTGTGATAAACCCCAGGTCATCTCCATGACTGAAGTGGAGGAAAGAGTTGACATTTAAAAATAATTACTTAAACTGTCTTCATTTTCAGCTGTTTTATGCATGAGGGTAATTTAAGACTGAAGTACAGAAAAGTCCTTCATATCTGCCAATGCCACTGAATACCATGATGTATGAATAGAAATATTTTAATTCAAATGTATTCAGTAGAACTCAGGGTTCAACTGTAGAATCCATCGTACTCTCTGACCTTGGTTGTTTGCTTGCAGGCATTTCATTACCCAATTAAGTAACATTACCAGTATTATTGAGTGTGGAGTATGCTCCCTTTTTGTATGCAATAGGTTGCCCTGCCAGTGCTGATGGTTGTATAGTGGGTTTTTTTTTTAGTATTTTATTTGCCTAAAGTATTCTTTTCTGTTTGATATTACCCCTGTTTATCTAGTGTTGATTGCTGGAGAGTATGTGTTCTGGGCTTTTTGTTTCTTTTACACTTTTTATTGTCTATTCTGAATGATGTGTAAATATGGCTTACCTCTATGTGTCTATTGATGGCTGATTTGCCAGAATGACAAGCTTCCAAGAATTTTCTAGCATTTTGGATTCAGTTTGGTCTATGATGCTTATAGTTTCCAGCTAATATTATAGTTGAATCTCTCTCTGTGTTGTGAGATTAAGTAGTTTTCATTATAGCTTCTGATTGCTAGTTGGTTTTCATGGATGCAACTCTTCTATCTTTTGCCTATAAGCAAACAACCAAGCTTAGAGAGCACCAAGGACTCCACAACTGAAACATATTAAGTTAGGGAAACCAGATCCCATAAAAGAGGAGGTAGAGTTGCAGTGTATGTAAAGGACCACTATATTGCTACAGAAATGCATGAAACAAAGATAAAAACCTCCTAGAATGCATATGGGTCAATATAAAAGAAAAAAAAGAATGACATGGCCATAGGTGTATATTATAGGCCACCCAATCAAACAGAAAATATAGATGTCCTGTTTTCCAACCAACTAACAAACACATGCAGGAAACACACAACAATAGTAATGGGGGACTTCAATTATTCTGATATCAATTGGGAAACTAATTCTGCACCAAGTGAGAAATCAAATAAGTTCCTAACTGTTGAGTTGGCAGACGGACACACCAGGCAGACACGGGGTTGAAGAATAACGTTTCTTTTATTTGAAGAGTAACAGGTTATCGTGGCTGCCCAGCTGGGCTGGCAGCCAGCTGGCTGGAGCAGCTGATGCCGTTTGACAGCTCCTTTTATAGTCTGCTGTCAAACGGCACCAACCAATGGGAACAGTCGGTGCTCCCGCTCAGAATGCGGACCACATTGAAGACTTAGCTAGTCAGGGACACTACACCCCTTTCCCCTAGCTAAGTGCATGCGCGGCCCCGCCTTCTGAGGATCCATGGTACAGAAGAGGAAGTTGAACAAGTGGGCAGGGTAGGAGCACCTGGCCTGGGAAGGAGACCCTGACAAGCGTGGTGAGTAACCCTGCCTTGGTGACCTCCAGCATGTGGTGGAGTAGGGGTCCCCGAATCCTAAGGGCTGTGGGTCAATACGGACAGTCGCCTGTCTGGAACCAAAGCTGCAGAGATGGCAGGCAAATTCCATTTGGGCAAGCAGCGTGCAAGTTAAAACAGGACCCCTTTTCCCAGAGTCACTAGGAAAAAGGGGGGGGGGCAGAGAGACCTTTACTTGACAAACGGTGAAAGGAACGAAGAAAGTCCAAAACAGCTCAGTGAACCAGGAAGCGGCAGCCATGCTCATAGCCACGAAGGGCCTGCAGACCTGCAGAGCCAATGGCTGCACCGAGTCCACGATGGAGAAGGGCCAGGAGCTGAATCGCAGCAGGTCCACGAAGAGCTGCACCAGCAGCAGGCACAGCCCCACCGGCATATAGAGGAGCAGCGCCAGCAGCACTGGCAGCGGCCCGTCGCTCAGCAGCCGGTGAGAGTCGGTGGGAGTCCCGGCCAGTGGGAGTCGAGCCGGGACGGGAGGCGGCCGGGACGGGAGGCGGCTGCGGCGGAGGACGCGGCGGCTGCGGAGGCCGCACGGCGGCTGCAGCTGCGGCGGCTGGGACGGGACGCGGCGGCGGCAGAGGCCGCGTGGTGGCGGCGGTGGCGGCGGCGGAGGCGGCGGGGCGGCCGGGATGGGAGGCGGAAGTGGCGGCGGCAGCGGCCGGGACGGGAGGCAGCTGCGGCGGCCGAAAGGAACGCGGCGGCGGTGGAGGCTGCGCGGAGGCGGAGGTGGCCGCGATGGGAGGCGGCTCTATACCTGCCCGGGCGCCTCGCCGGCCTTCACGGGCGAGCCGCAGGCGCGGCAGCCCTCTCAGGTGCCTGGAGGGCGACGTCTGTTCCTCGGCTGGGGAGGTTTTAGACCTTTGCGCTCTTGGTAGCGCCAACGGGGGGTGCCTTTCGGCGATGTCTGTTCCTCAGCTGGGGAGGCTTTAGACTTTTTGCGGTCTTGGTAGCGCCAACGGGGTGCCTTTCGGGTGATGTCTGTTCCTCGGCTGGGGAGGCTTTAGACTTTGCGCTCTTGGTAGCGCCAACGGGGGTGCCTTTCGGCGACGTCTGTTCCTCAGCTGGGGAGGCTTTAGACTTTTGCGCTCTTGGTAGCGCCGGCGGGGGTTCGGGCAGCGTCTGTCACCTCAGGCAGGGAGGCTAGAGTGCCTTTAAACTTCGCGCTCTCTGAAACGCAGGCAGTGGTGTCTTTCTCCTCAGTCAGGGAGACTTTGAGTTTCGCGCCCTCAAAAGGGCGCACGCAGCAGTGCCTGTTAGGCAGTGACTGTCCCCTCAGCTGAGGAGGCTCTTTAAATTTGGCGCGCGCAGAGATTGTCTGCGGCTCCTGACATTCAGTGGCTTTGGCTCTTTCTTCAGTAACTTAGCTCAGCTGTCTTGCCTGGGCGTCTCTTCTGTTATCCCACCTTCGTCGCCAGTGTTGAGTTGGCAGACGGACACACCAGGCAGACACGGGGTTGAAGAATAACGTTTCTTTTATTTGAAGAGTAACAGGTTATCGTGGCTGCCAGGCTGGGCTGGCAGCCAGCTGGCTGGAGCAGCTGATGCCGTTTGACAGCTCCTTTTATAGTCTGCTGTCAAACGGCACCAACCAATGGGAACAGTCGGTGCTCCCACTCAGAATGCTGACCAGATTGAAGACTTAGCTAGTCAGGGACACTACACTAACCAACATAGCTGACAACTTTGTTGTCCAAAAGGTAGAGGATGGAACTAGAGGGACAGCCATACTGGACTTAATTCTTACAAACATAGAAGAAATGATAGAGGGAGTTGAAACTGCAGGAACCTTGGGTGAAAGTGACCATGTCATACTAGAGGGATACGATCGAGATCAAGTGATGTACTAATACCACTCTATTAAGCCTTAGTAAAATCACACCTAAGTACTGCATCCAGTTTTGGTCATCACAGTTTTAAACACAACATAACACAAACATAACACAAACACAAGCAATAGAACATAATGACACCAGAGTTTTGGATTTTAAAAGAGCTGATTTTAATAAACTCAGAGAGAATTTGGAAAAGATTAAATGGATGAAAATCCTAAAGGGGAAAACAACTCAAGAATCTTGGGAAACTCTGAAAAGTATGATCATAGATGCCCAGACTAGCACAATACCACTGAGAAAGAAAAACAAGAAATCCAAGATGAAACCAGCATGGCTGCACAAAGATCTCTTTCGCAAATTGAAAGAAAAAAAGGACAAATACAAAAAATGGAAAGAAGGACATACAACTACAGGTAAAACTCAAAAAATTAGAATATCGTGCAAAAGTTCATTTATTTCAGTAATGCAACTTAAAAGGTGAAACTAATATATGAGATAGACTCATTACATGCAAAGCAAGATAGTTCAAGCCATGATGTGTCATAATTGTGATGATTATGGCTTACAGCTCATGAAAACCCCAAATCCACAATCTCAGAAAATTAGAATATTACATGCAATCAATAAAACAAGGATTGTACATAGAACAGTATCGGACCTCTGAAAAGTATAAGCATGCATATGTACTCAGTACTTGGTTTGGGCCCCTTTTGCAGCAATTACTGTCTCAATGCGGCGTAGCATGGAAGCTATCAGCCTGTGGCACCGCTGAGGTGTTGTGGAAGACCAGGATGCTTCAATAGCAGCCTTCAGCTCTTCTGCATTGTTCGGTCTCATGTCTCTCATCTTTCTCTTGGCAATACCCCATAGATTCTCTATGGGGTTCAGTTCAGGCGAGTTTGCTGGCCAATCAAGCACAGTAATCCCACGGTCATTGAACCAGGTTTTGGTGCGTTTGGCAGTGTGGGCAGGTGCCAAGTCCTGCTGGAAAATGAAGTCAGCATCCCCATAAACCTCGTCTGTGGAAGGAAGCATGAAGTGCTCCAAAATCTCCTGGTAGACAGCTGCATTGACACTGGACTTAATGAAGCACAGTGGACGAACACCAGCAGATGACATGGCTCCCCAAATCAACACTGTGGAAATTTCACACTGGACTTCAAGCATCTTGCAGTGTGTGCCTCTCCATTCTTCCTCCAGACTCTGGGTCCTTCGTTTCCAAATGAGATGCAAAAGTTGCTCTCATCAGAAAAGAGGACTTTGGGCCACTGAGCAACAGACTAGTTCTGTTTTTCTTTAGCCCAGGTAAGATGCTTCTGACGTTGTTTGTTGACAAGAGGAATACGACATTTGAAGCCCATGTCCAGGATCTGTCTGTGTGTGGTGGCTCTTGATGCACTGACTCCAGCCCCAGTCCACTCCTTGTGAAAGTCCCCAACACATTTGAATGGCCTTTTCCTGACAATCCTCTCCAGGCTGCAGTCATCCCTGCTGCTTGTGCACCTTTTTCTTCCACACTTTTCCCTTCTACATAACTTTCTATTAATGTGCTTTGATACAGCACTTTGGGAACATCCAACTTCTTTTGCAATTACCTTTTGATGCTTTCCCTCTTTATGGAGGGTGTCAATGATGGTTTTCTGTATAACTGCCAGGTCAGCAGTCTTTCCCATGATTGTGCTTCCTACTGAACCAGTCTGAGAGACAATTTAAAGGCTCAGGAACCCTTTGCAAGTGTTATGACTTAATTAGCTGATTAGAGTGGGACACTTTGAGCCTAGAATATTGAACCTTTTCACAATATTCTAATTTTCTGAGATTGTGGATTTGGGGTTTTCATGAGCTGTATCTTCTCAATTATGACACATCACGGCTTGAACTATCTTGCTTTGCATGTAATGAGTCTATCTCATATATTAGGTTCACCTTTTAAGTTGCATTACTGAAATAAATGAACTTTTACACGATATTCTAATTTTTTGAGTTTCACCTGTAAGGCAGAATATCAGCAGATAGCCAGAATCTGCAAAGATGAAGTCAGGATAGCAAAGGCTCAGAACAAACAAAGACTTGCAACAAAAGTCAAAGATAATAAAAAAAAAAAGTTTCTTCCAACATATAAATAACAAGAAGAAAATCAAGGAAACAGTCAGTACATTAAATAGAGAAAACAGCAAGGACAGGCAACAGAGAGAAAGCAGAACTGCTTAACTCATTGTTTACCTCTGTCTTCACACAAAAAAACTATAGTTCAACCCACCAAAAACATAACTGTAAAAGACAGACCAGAAATAAAAGTTAAAATAAGCAAAAAAAAAAAAAAATAGTAAGAGAACACCTGTCTGATCTTGATGAACACAAATCACCAGGGCCTGACGGATTACATCCCAGTGTTTTAAAGGAGCTGGCAAAGGTAATCTCAGAACCACTGCACCATATCTTTCAAAAATCCTGGAGCACCGGGAAACTACCAGAGGACTGGAAAAGAGCTGATGTGGTGTGGTTCCCATCTTCAAAAAAAAGGGGGGTGGGGAAACAGACCCAGGAAACTATAGACCAATCAGCCTGACATCAATACCCAGGAAGATACTGGAAAAGATAATAAAAAAACAGATCTGCCAACATCTAGAAACAAGTAAAGTAATAACTAGCAGTCAGCAAGGGTTCGTTAAAAACAGACCATGCCAAACCAATCTTATTTTTTCCTTCAACATAGTGACTAAATTAATAGACCAGCGAAATACTGTGGACATAATATATTTGGTTTTCAGCAAGGAATTTGACAAAGTAGACCACAACCTACTTCTTAGTAAGCTAGAAAAAAGTGGAATAGATAGCACCACCACTAGATGGATTCGTAACTGGCTGACAAACTGTACTCAACAAGTAGTCCTTAATGGCTCTAAGTCTACATGGAGGGAAGTAAGCAGTGGGGTGCCACAAGGGTCCTTCTTAGGCCAAGTACTATTCAATATCTTCATTAACGACTTAGATGAGGGAATAGAAGGGGAACTTACCAAATTTGCAGATGATACTAAGTTGGCAGGAATAGCTAACACCCAAGAAGATAGGCTCAAGATCCAGATGGATCTTGACAGACTAGAACACTGGGGCGTATCTAACAAAATGAAATTCAATGTAGAGAAAAATAAAGTCCTACACTTAGGCAAGAAAATCCAAAAGTACACATATAGACTGGATGAAACCAGGCTCAATAGCAGTAACTAAGAGAGATCTTGGAGTCTTTAGTGGACAACCCGCTAAATATGAGCCAGCAGTGTGCAGCAGCAGCCAAAAAAGCTAATACAATCCTAAATTGCATTAACAGAGGGATACAATCAAGATCAAGTGAGGTACTAATACCACTCTATAAAGCCTTAGTAAGACCACACCTAGAGTACTGCATCCAGTTTTGGTCACCACATTACAAAAAGGATGTTGAAACTCTAGAAAAAGTATAGAGAAGAGCAACCAGGATGATTAGAGGACTGGAGACTAAAACATATGAAGAATGGTTACAGGAACTGGGCATGGTTAGTCAAGTGAAGTGAAGGACCGGGGAGACATGATAGCAGTCTTCCAATATTTGAGGGGCTGCCACAGAGAGGAAGGGATCAATCTATTTTCTAAAGCATCTGTAGGCCAGACAAGGAATAATGGATGGAAACTGAATAAGGAGAGATTTAACCTGGAAATAAGGAGAAACTTTCTGACAGTGAGAACAATCAACCAAGTCCTCAGAAGTTGTAGGAGCACCATCACTTGAGACTTTCAAGAAGAGATTGGACTGCCATTTGTCAGAAATGGTGTAGGGTCTCCCACTTGGGCAGGGGGTTGGACTAGATGACTTACAAGGTCCCTTCCAACTCTGATTATCTGTTAGGGAATTCAGTATGCTTTAAAAAAATCCATGTAAAACTTTTTTTCTAATATTGCTTGAAACAAACTTCTTGCTTTTTATCAGAACTACAGATATCAGTAGCAAACATTTATGAAAGAAACAGGCAATGGTGGTGATTGTAGGGGTGGGATATTTATTTTCCAAGCTAACAGCCCAGACAATTTCTTGGGAAAGTAACTAGAGATCTTGGTTATTCTGAAGCAAAGAGTAGCATCACTTCTATAAAACTACATTTTTGTTTCTGGCCTTACTCAGCAATTCCTTTAGGCATGGCTGTTATTAGCATGAAAGGCCATCCAAGACACCGATTTCTCCTATAAAAGAATGACCTTGATAGAAAAATGCTTATTTCTGTTTAGACCAAATAATGCATAGGTAGGCCCATTAAATTCTTCGCACCCACTGCTTTCATTGGCACTTTTAGTTCTCAAGCAATTTTCTCTTTAATCAAATTCTATTCTTGGCTGGAAGGAAAACAACCTTTATTTATTTATTAATTAATTTTCTTAGTTATTTGCTTTTTAAAACTGGGCACTTTAGTTAGTACTTCCAGATGTACATCGGTTGGTATAGGCCAGTGGTGGCTGACCTTTTTCGGCTCCCGTGCCGATAATTGTACACGCTCGTGTGCCAGCACGCACATGGCAATGCATGCTGGGCCCCCCCACGCCCCCTGAGCATGTGCATGTGACCCCCTCGCACTCTGCACATCTGCACATGTGCATGTGACTCCCTCCTCACGTGCCACGCATCTGCACGTGTGTTTCCCCCTCACGTGCAGCACATCTGTGCATGTGCGCACAATCCCCTCATGCGCAGCGCATCCCTGCACATGCACGCGCATCTCCCATGTATCCCCCCGCATACACACTAGATACCCGACAATCAGCTGTTGGGTGATGGCACGCGCATGCACAGTGGTGCTCTTCTGGGAGATCTCTTGCATGCCGGGGCTCTGCATGCCACTTCCGGCACGCATGGCATATGTTCACCAACACGGGTATAGGCCAAAAATAAGTGGAATTCATTGATTTGTGTTCTGTAATGGTTTATGTTGATTATAATATTTCACAGGCTAAAATTATATGTAAGAGCAACGTTTCCACAGCTTTTCTTAACCAACATTTTATTTTTAATGTTTAATTGTCTTCTTCTCTATTTATATCTGACAAAACTGGAGATAAATATTTAAAGTATCAAAGCAAGAGAATAGAATCATGGATAACAGAGACAAGTTAGAATAGAACAACTATAATATCTCAGAGATATGTAGCCTTGATAATTAAATTCTTTATGCTTCAACCAATATGTATGAGTGGTACAATGGATCATATTCTTTTTTTTTTTTTTCTCTTCTGGGATTTCTTGTGATTCATGTTGAATAAGAGAACTAAAACAAATTTGTTATGCATGCTTAGCACCAGAGTAGCAAATCTGAAAACTGTACATACAATTTAATGAGTACTGACTAAAAATAATTCATTTCTATGTGGAGGAGGATGGGAACTATTTTAATAAAAATAAAACAATCTCTTAGAAACTACTGTTTTTAATTGGTCATCTATGTTTATTTAGATAAATTGGAAAGAAAGTGTTATGCTTTTAGACATCCAAAATCTTTAGATAAAATGATTTCTAAATCTAGAAGTAATTTTAGATAAAAATAATAGAAATACATTTATTAGGGACTGATTACAGGGATTGAAATGATTTATGATAGCTCATGGGAAGATGTTTGTATTTATAAAGGCTTAGAAGCAAGGTCATAATTGCTTGCAATGTGTAAAATTTGTATTGCTGTCCAAAAGGAATAAGGACAATAGAAATGAGTCTGTGAATTATTTTTCAGGAATGTAAAATACATTTACTGATAATACATTAAAATACATTTATTGATATTGTATTCCTAACTAGGGCATACAAAATCTTTGCTAGACCAATACTCGAAAACAGCTCATCTGTCTGGAATTCGCACTGTATATCAGACATTTCTAATAGCACTGGCACTGTTTGCTGATTTATGTTCAGTAGTTTTATGAGGGGAAAACACTGTTTAACAAAAGAAAAATTGATCTAGAGGTGCATAATAAAAATTTGTAAAGAAAGTTCTACAGAAAAAAGCTTTGTCAACCTGTATACCAGATGAATGTAGTGGGAAAAACATGTTGAAAAGAATTCTCTTTAAAATATCATTATGGATAGTGTAGATTTGACAGGAAAGAAAATGTTCTTTATACTTTGGCTCAACTTACTTATTATGTTTGATAAAGGCTTTTGGTCCCTTTACAATCCATAGAAACATTTGTTAAATGATTTTAAAAAAATATTATTTCTTTGCTGAAAAAACCCTGCAAAGCAATTTATGTATTTATTTTAATAATACATGGTAATAAGATTTCCTTTCCTTGTTGCACACATACACACACATACACACACATAGAGAGAGTACTAAATTAGTGAGCTTAGAAAATGTCTTATTATTTCACATTAATTCTAATGACAGAGCCACTGCTGAAATTTCTAACAGCATTTTATTAACCTTTCAAATATGCCAGTTTTTCTTTCTTCTGTAATTCCTCAAATTATATCCTTTCAGACTTAAAATGGTGCTGGGCTTTTCATTTCTAAGTATTAAATAATTTTAAACTTGCACTTTCTAAACTTTAAACTAGTTTAGATAATCCCTTCTCAAACTTCATCCTCTCCTTCAGTTGTATACTGTTGTCAGGTTATGAAAAGTAATTAACAATAATTATTGGAAAATAATTGGAATTTTTGAGTTCAGATTGCCTTAATTTACTTGTAATTGCTGCTTCAGAAACACATAATCAGAAACACTTGTAGCCAAAAGTGTTTTGAATAAAAAGTCTCTACCAAGCAACAGCACAATTTATTGGCATTCCTAAGTAAGTTACCTGAGGCATCCTGTTGAATGTGTACTGTATCTTCATCTTCATTATTTGTGGGCCAAAAAAGTTTCAGGTAATGGTTTATATAATTGCTGCAGTAGAGCAATATGAAAAAGTAATGATAAAAGACACAAATACTTACCAATAATCTGATTTCAGGGGGTGGGAGAGCATTGCTAAGTACCTACCTTAGTAGAAGCAATTATAGGAGAAAGATATTTTAGTGTTTTAGGTAAGCTGATATTTTTGAGGCTGAAAAATAAAACAGAAAATAACATACCTTTAATTAGTTTAGACTGCCTTATTTAACTGTCATTTCTTAATTGGAAAAATATTTAATCACATCAATATATTATCACTGAAAGTGTTTATGGAGATTCATATTCATTCAGGTCATGGTTGTCTCAAAAGTGCTTCTTCAAAAGGCAATTGGACTTTGTTTTTTTCCAGTTGCCTTCTGAAAAAATGCCTTTGGGATAATCAGTAAAACTATTTTAACCCTCACATACCACTTGTTAGTGTTTTCAATTAGGTTTCTTAAAAGTTCTTTGGACCTGCATTTTATGCTGAGGTGGTATTCAGCAGGTTCTGACCAGTTCTGGAGAAACAGTAGCGGAAAATTTGAGTAGTTTGGAGAATCGGCAAATACCACCTCTGACTGGCCCTGCCCACATCTATTCTCTGCCTCCTCAATTCCAGCTGATCAGCTGGGTCTTCTTTTGTTGCCCTGCACAGGGGAACAAACTGGAAAGCAGGTTAATGGGGTGGGAAGGAATGGAATTTTGCAGTAACCTTCCCCCAGGAGAAGGGAGGGAATGGGGATTTTGCATATTTTGCCATGCCCACCAAGCTACACCCGCCATGCCACACCATTCCCACCAAGCTACGCCCACAGAACCAGTAGTAATTTTTTTTAATCCCACCACTGATTTTATGGTCAGTTATTTAGTTATCTTCTTTGCGGAAACCATGCTATTTGAACTTTCCTGGTATTTCAGTGGTTACAATGAAAGCAGATTCAGAGTTTCTTGTACAGAAAAAGAACTAGTAGTAAAATGTTCATTTACTGTTCTCGCATCCACAAATGAGATTTTGCAAGAGGTACAGTTCTGTGAGCCTTAGTCCATACTGAACATATTGAAAGTAACATGTAAGAAAGTAAAGAAGATAGAAAGCATTTGCCAGTAAATTGTCAGGCTAGATAAACAAAAACATTTTGTTTAAAACTGAGGGTATCATTTCAGTGTTGCTCTCTATTAGAGAGAACATTGGATGCATTTGAAAAAGTAGGGCTGTGTACACAATTCAACTTTGAATCCTCAACTCAGTTGTTAGTGTATGAGCTTTAAAGTAAAGCAATTTTACAAATATATATTTCACACAAAGTTCTTTGATTTTATAATTATTTTTATTGTAGCCTTTGAATTCTCTTATTGCTTCTAGCATTAAGATGCAAGATACATTAAGATGCTTCTAGCTTCTAGTCTAGAAGCTGAATTTAGAAGTTTTTTTCCAGAAAGATATTCTCTTAGTTAGCATGCAGTAGTGGTATTTATTGTCCTATTCCATAATTCACCAGACACAGTAAGAAATATTTCTAACCGAGGTGTTTGAGTAGGAAAACCTGGAATATGGAAGCAATAAACTCTATCCATTATTTTATTGGCAAACCTGACTTTCTTTCCTAATAAAGTGCTTTCCAATTCCAGAGTTCATACATAGTTCATGCATAGTTCATACATGGATATATACTGTACATAGCAATTTTATTAAAAATTACAATTATAACAATTACAGCAATAAAAACTAATACAATGTAAAAGAAAAACAATAGAAAATAGAAAAGGAAGATCAAATAATACAGTAAAGAAAAAGATATATAAAGAAATGATTTTCCCCTTCCTGATAACAACTATACATAATTTTAGTAATCACCTTCTCTTGAAATATAACAAATGTTCTTCCTATATCCTCATATCCTCAAACAAATAATTAAAGCCTCATTCTTATGTAGCAAAATGCATTAAGAATTACCAAAAATGTTTTCATTTCAGTTTTAACCTTGATCAAATAAGCTAACTGTACATTCTTTCTTTTTAGTTTTAACAATTTTGATCTTTAGTCTCAGCAAATAATGTCCTATTTTTTTCCACTTTTTCTTTATCCCTTCTCACAAAACTCTTCAAACCTTTAATTTAATATGTGTCTTTTGTAAATCTTGGCTTGTTATTTGTATATTCCTTTTAATTATTAATACATCATCCATGTATAATATCTTTTCCTATGTAGCCTATTATTTTTAAAGCCACTATCACTGTCAATCTTGTCAAGTAAAATTTGTTCTTCTTCCATACCATTGTTAAACACAGTCTATCTAGAAAAGAAGATATCGTTCAAAAATATCATTTAATACTCAATGTTATTTTTTATTTTAAATATATATTCAGTCTGTATTTGCTGGTCAAATTTAAGTGTTCTTGTTTAATTGTAATCTTTGTTCTAGATTTCTCTAGAGTCCAGTTTTTAAAGTTAGCTTTTTAAAAAAATAATTCAAAATGCATTTTCCCTTTGGAGAGATTCTTATAAATTATTCCAGAATCTTATTTCAAATTAACCTGCACCGTTACTCCATTTTTAACTTTTTAAAAACTAAGTTTTCATCAGTCTTTTCCAAAATAGTTTTTGTTCCTTAAACTTATATCCACTTAGAGAGGGCTGTAAAGCACTATAAAGCGGTATATAAGTCTTAAGTGCTATTGCTAGTGCTATATTTAAACTTGTATTTCACTAAGGATTGAAGGATCGTCCAATGCTATAAAATTTGTTGATGCAAAGGTTTCTAATTGCTGAAAAACATTTAATAAGCAACTACTAAATGAGATTAGAAAAGGAAGCATGAAAACCCAGTGTTCTATGAAAAGATGCAGACCATGGTGGGAGTTTATCTCCCAGAGCTTTAAACTTCCTGGAATGTTTTGCAGTGTCTTTGCAAGGAGCAACTGTCTGGAACACTTGTGGGTGATCTGAGGTCATTTCCTTTACCAGAGAAGAATTATAAAGAGTTTCACTATTCACTATCTCTTCATTCTGCTGCAGTTGTCAGCTTTACTTTCCTGGGGACATCATCACTCCACTATTTTTTTCCCTTGAAGTCAGATATGTAGACTTAAAGTATGAAGGATCTCAGTTCTGCTTAAAAATTAGATTATCTTTTTCTCTTTGGTCTCAGCAAGAGTACTTTGACATCTATTACATATCATTGAAATCACACCAGAAATATCAGCTTCTTGCTTTTACAATATCATAAATAATATCAGCAAAATGTGTTTTTGGGATTAAAATATACATCGTATCTCTTTTCACTATTTTGTAATAAGGTATTTCTTTTATTATCAAAAACATCTGTGCTTTCTCTCTGATCCCGTTTCCTTTGAAACCCATCAACAAAATTAATAGGTTTGAACCCATCAGCAAAATTAATAGTTGATCTACATCACATGACAGGTAGATCAGAGGAATAACAGCCTCAAAATATGCTCCACCATCAATTTGTATTTGTGATGCTAAACTACGGATAGAGACCCTATGACCTCCTGTATTTTGCTAAGCAACAACTCTCAGTAATTCATAATCGGTAATAATAAAGCATGTTTGAAAGTGTACTTTAGCAATGTGTGGAGACTCATGGGTTCCTCACTCCTGCATTTAACCCACTGCTTGAACTTTTTAAAATGAGTATTAACCGGAGATATTTGAAAATATAGAAGGCTAATGGTTTATATTATTCAACTTGATCAATCTGTCTTCAGTATGAACTGCAGCAGGCTCATCAAGTTGTCTTTTTATCATATATTATGAGATATTTTGAATAATTTATTATTGATTAACGTGATTTACTCATATTTCCCATGCTTAAAATTCTAGATATTTCTATACAAATTAACACTGTGAAATAAGAACTAAAAAAAGAACCAGATTTACTGAATGTATAGTTTATAGCAGAATAATATGGGGGAGGAAATCACATTTGAATGTCCAAAGATTTGTGTAAATAATAAGCTAATTATGACCCCAGTGACTAAGAATGCTATTGATCAGTCTGATTATTTAAGTAGCTGAAGACCTTGATCATAGCCTGTACCAGGAATTAACAAAAGAGAATACATGAATAGAAGAGACACTAGAACAGACAAAAGTGAAGCCTGGAAACACTTGAGTCAGTTCTTGAATTTGGGGCAAGATCTCAATTTCTGCAATATATACCAAACCATGAAGGGTAGATCAATAAAAGTCAAGCTGCCTATTCTAAAGAAAAACAAAACTATTAATCAGTAAATTAGCTAAGGTGATACTTAGGAGTATGAAAAAGAAACATCTATTTGAGTAGCTTTTTTTGCAAATGTTCCACTTCGTTTTTTGAAATTCTGCCTATGGATTACCTCCCGAACTGTGGATTGGATACTTTTTGACCCTCTCTAAATCCGTTAGTTTTTGTATGGACTAACCTTTAAGATATCCATACAAGAAACCCAACAACAACAAATATTAGACCTATCTTTAATGTAAGATTACATTAACAGAATCTCACAGGACTGAAAATATTTCTCCCCTCTTTTTCCAGAAAACTAGGAAAGCCGCTTCTGAAATGCTTCCCACACTACTTCTTCAATAGACTGAGATATCTTTTGCTTGCCAGTTAGGGGTAGGATCCGAACGGTGTAACTACCGGTTCGGTGATTTACATTGTGTGCGTTTGAAAAAGCACTATTTTCCTGCTTTTTCAACTGCAGCTGTGCCACGCAAAGCAGCTGAAGGTGAAAAAGCAGGAAATAAAGGACAGGTAAGAGCCCGGGCAGGCGGGTGGACAAAAACAGCAGCAGACACAGAACCGGTTCTGTGTCTGCTGCTCTTCAGAGCTACCGGTTCTACAGAGCCGGACAAAACCAGTAGAATCCCACCCCTGATGCCAGTTATACTGTCTGCAGCTCTTTTCACTGTCTCCCAAGGTCATTTTCACATATCATTAGAGAACCTTTAATTGGTCTCTCTGAATTCTTGGGGCCATTTTTAAGGTGTTGGAAATAATAACCTAATAATGGATTAATATCCAGAGCTGTATTTGAGCTTCTGCATTAGAGACAAATCCCTTATGTATCTAATCACACTTGGCCAAAAATTCTATTCTGTCCTGTCCTACTCATTGTTCATGCTCAAATCATCTTTCTACAAATACAAATGTCTTTTGCTCCAAAATCCCTTTTTAACCGTATGGCATTTAAAGCACTTATCTCCACCATTATGGTTTGACTACAGAAAGAATAATGGCTTCTTTGGAGAAATTCTGACCTTTTGACTATTAAAACATTCTTGCCATATTCCCCAAGCTTTCACGTTCATAGATGCCCTAAAGGCACCCAGCCAAAATTTGGACAGATGACACAAACTGAATAAAATGTCAGCACTGCTTTACTTGGTAGTTTTTCTTTTTATTCAATTCTCTTGCCTACAGTAGTATACACAGCTTCCTGTTCTATTATGAGAGGTTGCTACTGCATTGCTATTGCTGCTACTCTTTTATATTTAGCTGCCATTCTTTTTTACATTCACTTATTCTGAAATTTCATGTGCCTTTTCTTTCTGCTACTCAGATACTATTCCACTTAAACATCAGTCTTCTTAGTTGTTCATCTCCCTTGTCTATTTCTTTTCTTTTGGACATTAATTAATAAACTGATCTTTCATTTTCTTTAAGATGAAATATTTGTGAATATTCCATGTTTCATATTTCACAACAGACAAAAACTAGGTAATTCAGAAGTATCATCCTCCTTTTAATGTGTTGTATACCTCTTTTTCTGACTATTTCTAACTCTGAATGCCTGACTATTTCTAACTCTGAATGACTACACTTGTAAGTGGACAGGGGTCTACAACCTTGGGAACTTTAAGACTTGTGGACTTCAACTTAGAATTCTTCATCCAGCTTTGCTGGCTGAGGAATTCTGAGAGTTGAAGTCCACAAGTCTTAAAGTTGCTAAGGTTGGAGAACTCTGTTCTAACAGACAGGAAGCAGCAGGTGAAGCTAGGCAAAATCACATCAGATATAATTAGCACAGGTGCCCTCCAGGGCTGAAGTTTACAGATGTTACAACAGCAGATGTTACTCATTCCAGACAACAATGAATCTTTATACACTGATGGGAAGTTGAACTGGAACAATCTTGAACTAAACATACTCAAAACCATAGAAATGATGGTAGATTTTAGAAGAAATCTCCTATACCACCACCTCTTACAATACTAGACAACACAGTATCAACAGTAGAGACCTTCAAGTTTCTAGATTCTATAATATCTCAAAACTTAAAATGGATACCTAACATCAAAAATGTCATCAAAAAAGCACAACAAAAATGTTCTTTCTTTGCCAATTCAGAACGCCCAGACTGCCCAAGGAGCTGCTGATACAGTTCTATAGAGGAATTATCAAGTCTGTCATCTGCATCTCTATAGTTGTCTTGTTTGGCTCTGCAGCCAAACACAGACACAGACTTCAATAGATCATTAGAACTGCAGAAAAAACAATTGCTAACAACCTGCCTTTTATTGAGGATCTGTATACTGCATGAGTCAAAAAGAGGGCTGTGAAAATATCTACAGACTCCTCACATACTGGACATAAATTGTTTCAACTTCTACCCTCAAAACAATGCTATAGGGCATTGCACACCAGAACAGCTAGACACAAGGACAGTTTTTCCCCCATGCCATCACTCTGCTAAACAATTAATTCCCACAACACAGTCAAACTATTTAGTAAGGCTGTATTACTATTATTATTCTCATTTTCCTATTACTTATTCCCTTTTCTACTTATGACTGTAACTTTGTTGCTTGTATCTTTATGGCGTATATTGTTTTATTTAATTTGCTAGTATGATTTGTGTTGATTGCTTATTTAGTATCCTATGACTATCACTAAGTGTAGCATCTTATGATATATGATGAATGTATTTTTATGACTATGATCATGATTTATCACTTATAGCTTTTATGTACACTGAGAACTTATGCACCAAAGACAAATTCTTTGTGTGTCCAATCACACTTGGCCAATAATGAATTCTAAATTCTATCAGGTGCAAATAACCAGGAACCAGTTGCATTCAAAGTACTAAGAGTTTATTCTTGCCACATATACACAGGGATCTGAATATCTAATGATCCAAGCTAAATTGGCACCAGATAAGGCTCAACACAATTCACAGAGAGCTGGATTTGGGTCTCTTGTGGCTGCACAATAAGTCCAAACTGATGACATGTTTATTCCCACACTTCAGATCAGTTTGTTCATCTTTTACTTCTATTGCTCATCATGGTTTTGGTCAATTGAGGCTTTCACAAAATATTTTTGGTAACATAAATAAGGTTCAGAATAATTTAACTTCCGTAATTATGGCTAAGCTACATATGTCAATTTCTTTTTGGCATATTAGGCTAGTTGCCACAAATGCAGCCAAAGCCAAGGTTGCTAAAAACATAGTCACAGTATTTTATTCAAGCTAGGATCTCTCCCTAAAAATTATTTAGCCAGCTTATATGCTGTTGCTCACATCTTATCAAATGGAAAGCAGTATTTGGAAACTTGTTAAGGATGCTTCTTTACAGGATAAGGGGACTGAGGAATAATGAGAAGAAAAAGTGGTGTGTACAAGGGATACAAGTAAGTGAATGCAATAGGCACATAAGGTATAATTATATTGCTTGGGGTGTTATATTACACCAAACACTTCTTAGAGTAATATTATTCATATTCAGTTTGCAGTAATAGCAGTAACAATTTCATTGAGAAAACTCTCAGGCTATGTTTTTCTTTCCATGACTTATCCCTTGCAATAGAATTCTACAGGGATCAGATTGCCAATAGCATTTGTTTTCAATTGTTCAGCATCATGATGTCAGGAAGCAGAAAATCACCTAAGAGCATAGTAGTGTTAAGCACACAATGAGTGTAAACAGCATCTTTATGTGGCCAGATTTATAACACTGCTGCACAAAATTTAAAAAAAAGAAGAAAAGGTAACCCAACTCGGTACATAGAATAGTAGCCATATTTAAATATCCAAACAGATAGAAACTCAGTATTTAGATTTGAAAACACATGCAAGGAAATATAAATTTATTGGATGGCTGATTATGATATGCACACAGGACCTTTTCTCACTGCTGAGTTAAAAAGCTATCCATCCTCTCTTGAGTCAGCAGAAAACTATACCAACATGACATATTATTCCTATTGCTGTTTCTCTCCTGCCCTCATTGCAGAGGTGGTATTCAGCAGGTTCTGACCAGTTCTAGAAAACCGGTAGCAGAAATTTTGAGTAGTTTGGAGAACCGGCAAATACCACCACTGACTAGAGATTTTACAGTATCCTTCCCCTGCCACGCCCACCAAGCCACGCCCACAGAACTGGTAGTAAAAAAATTGGAATCCCACCACTGTCTCATTGTTTTGTTCTCAATCATTGTCAGTCCCTCACCTCCCTCCATATTAACATTTGGCAAACTTTGTCCCATAATTAGGGACAAGTATTTATTTGAATTTATTAGGAAAGTAGGATAGGACTCAAAGATAATATTTTATTTTTAAATATTTCATCAAAGCAGAAGATATAAGAGAATCTGTGTAAATGTTAATGTTGTCATTATTGCTGTTCAGATAGTATTTAATATAGGCCAAGAATGTTAGTTGACAGGACCAGCAGATGTGCCTTCTTTACCATAGCCCCCAGAAAGTCCTCTGGAACTTTCTCCTTTGAGAGATTAGGGTGACCCCCAACACTGTTGGCTTTTCATAAGGCTTTGAAGATCTGACTATGGGCCTAGGCCTAAGGCCCTGATTGTGTGAAATGTACTGTTTCATTATGTTCCAGTTATATTATAATTCACTGGTGGATTATAATACCTCTTGGTTACTATTTGTATTTTTTTTTGTATTGTTTTAATGGTAATTTTAATTATGATTATTTTCCACCCAAAATAACTGGTTTGATATAAACAGCTATACAAATAGCTGAATGAATGAGTAACCCCTTTAATAGCTTACTTCATATTTGTAAGTGAAGACAGCTTATAGATACATACAGATTTTTGTGACTAAAAGATGAAATAAAGTTCAACAGTTGCACAAGGTGATTCACCAAATTGAAATGTAGCTAGCAACCCACATTTGGGATTCCATAAAGTATGGCCATTGTTGGCTTCTGTTTGGCTATAATACATATCTGTGAGCTAAATTTGCTATAATATGTAAGCTGGAATATGGCCATTTCCATTCTTAAATTCTCAAATAAGAATTATTGAACTAGTATTAGTATAACACTATCCTCTTGCTTAACACACCAAAGTCTTTAATGAGTTCTAGTAATTAACTTTATATGATGCATGAGAGCTGCCTATCATGTGTAAATAAGTGAATTAGCTATGTATGTGCATGTAATTATATTTCTTTTTATGTTTCTTTAATGCATGCCTTCCAGTTTCAGTTAATAGCAGCTGATCTTGTTCTTCAGTTGAGCTTTTGTCTCCTGGTTCCATTGTTGCTGCCTTAAAGTAACATTAATGGCTAAAAACATGATTTCTCAAGAATCTTTTATTATGAGATTCTCATTTGGTGTGCATTCTCTTTAATAACCAGCTTTTCTAAAACATTTTTTTCAAAGTTAAGTTCTTGAAAAACTGTAATTTGCATAATAGTGCTAAAATGTGTAGTATATTAAAAATCAGGGACAATATTGACAAAAGATAATATCCCAACAGCAGTACAAATGCTGGATTCAGATGAAGTGCATATTTATCTAAAGTTTATCATGCTGTCTTATTTCAACAAAAGTATACATCACAGAATTTTTTCTGTAAATGCAAGGAGCCCTCTCAAAGGCATGTGGGACTGAACTTGGGAGTATTGGTGTGTTCAGGAGTGACCTTGGGAGGCCAGGAAAAGAACTGTAACCAGGGAAATGGTCAGATAAGAGGCAACTTAGCCTGCAGCATGAATGAAGGTGTGGTAAACATCTCAGAAGGGATCCTATCTAGTTTCCTAATATAATGGAATGTAACAATGACCTTGGGAAAAGGAGGCAAAAGATGGAAACAACCAGACAAGAGAGGCAGGAAGGTCCAGTGACTTAACAGTCAGAAAAAGAAACTTAGAAAGAACCAGACTAATGGATTAGCAGCTAAAGTGTCAATTTTGTATTTTCTGACCTGCAAAATTATGTTAGGATAGGATAGGATAGGATAGGATAGGATAGGATAGGATAGGATAGGATAGGATAGGATAGAATAGAATAGAATAGAATAGAATAGGATAGGATAGGATAGGATAGAATAGAATAGAATAGAATAGAATAGAATAGGAGCTGGACGGGACCTTGGAGGTCTTCTAATCCAGCCTTCTGCTCAAGCAGGAGAACCTATATCATTTCAGACAAGTGACTGTCTAGTCTCTTCTTAAAAACTTCCAGTGATGGAACTCCTGTGGTTTCCGAAGGCAAGCTATTCCACGGGTTAATTGTCTTCACTGTTAGGAAGTTTTTCCTTAATTCCAGGTTTATTCTCTCTTTTATTAGTTTCCAACCATTGTTTCTTGTCCTGCCCTCTGATGCTTTGGAGAATAATTTGACCCCCTCTTCTTTGTAGCAGCACCTATTAAAGCAGCCTTACAATAAAGTAGAAGCTCATCTAGTTGTGTTTCCTGTTTGGTTTACCCAGTATGCCTGACACTTGGGGTGTAAAGGTAATGGGGTAGAAATGTACTTTAAGACTTGCAACAATTTGTTAATGCAAATTATATGGAAAAATTGTGAAATACGGGTCTTCAACCTTGGCAACTTTAAGATTGTGGACTTCAACTCCTATGCCTGGCTAAGGAATTCTGGGAGTTGATGTCCACACATATTAAAGTTGCCAAGATTGGACACTTCTGGACAAATCTTTTGACAAGATTTGGTGACTTTATTTGAGTTGGTATCAGCTGAGTTAGTGTTGAAAGCCTATAACTGTCTCTAAAACTAATTTCCTTTCACTGAAGGAAATAAACTCATAAATACGTTTGCATATCAGGCTGCTCAAACTATTGGCACATTTCCACAATGGTGTTAATTGTACCAATGCAAGAATAAAAATGGGGCCCATTTTCATCACTGACAAGCACTTGAAAACCTGAAACTGAATTCCTGGGGGGGAAAAATCCACCACCACAAATGTTCAGGAAACCTATCGGTCTATTCACATTTATTCTGAATCACAGTGGCTGAGGTTTGCCTACTTTTATATGGGACATTCTCCCAATTCTTGATTGACCAAAATGACCTATTCACTCTATTAGTAATGCAAATACCAGTCATATGTTTATTATTCATGGTTTATTTTTAATTTGAAGCAATAATGCTAAGGTAATGAGAACATTTTAATATGCTTTTCCTCCATTCATTTATCAAAAATAACAAATGAAAATATGATTACATTGAAAATGCATTTCTAGGCTTAGATGGTGTTAAGATACTTATCTATTCCTCTATGTGTTTTCCCATATTTAATGAAGTTGCTATTGATTAAATCTTTGGGCAAACCTGCATTTGTGTTATTACTTAAGTGTATATGCATGCCATTTTCTCTATGACTTATGAGCTGTAATTCAATCCTCCTTAGTCAAAATTTTGCATTAGATTAATGTGTTGGGTATTAAAAAAAGAAAAAAAATATCTTATGAGCTTCACATCTATCTATGATTTAGAATGAGCCGTAAGCATAGTTTTAAATATGTTGATTGCAAGACTGGAACCAGATAAAGGTAGGGAGGGGATTTCTATCATATAAGAGTATTGGTGAAGTTTGGTAGGAGTAAAGACAGGGCCAGGCTGAATCAATACTGGCCAACACAATACAAATGTCTTTTAAAATGGGCCAGTTGACACTAATACTATGCCTGAAAGTTATAACTTTGACACTCTACCTATTGGTTATTTTTATTTTATGTTATTATATTTTATTTGCTTGTCACCTGCCTCCTCCCTACCCCTCTGGTTTCTCATGCTACATAAAAGTTATTCTCCTTATTTTATATTACGCACAAGATCATATTTAACATATTTGGAGACCTAAAGGCTATTGTGAATAAGCTGATAATGCACAATGTAAATAGGCATATCATGTAAGAAGAAATAGCTGATTGAATAATGTAGACAGAAGAGGAATGGTAGTGTTTCCACCATGTTTAATGGGGTAACAAACTTTATAAACTTCTTTGATTAAATTTTCATGGTTTCTTCTTCAAAATGGTAGAAAACCAGTTCTTCTGGCTGAATTAATTTCAGGGAGTGCAAAAATGTGTTTTTATATGAGGTTCTGACATATTTAATATTTATTTCCAATATTATTTTTGTGACAGTTAAACATTATTTTATTTTTATTCTTAGTAGGGATTCCCATCCAAAATTAACATTGGGGTGACGGCTGGATTCGGGGCAAAGCCACCCCGTAGAGGTGGTGAAGAGGGGGGAGACCGCCACCAGGGTCGAGGAGAGCCGCATCTCTCCTCCCCAGCTGGCCATTACTCCCTTTCCCGAAGGCAGTTGCAGCAGTGGTCGGAAATGGCCACCTCAAAGAAGAACCCGACCGGAAAAGATTGTGCAGGAGGAAGATAAGAAGAGAAAGCTTTGACTGATCGGGTTGAACTGAAAAAGCAACAACATAAGATACCCTGGAATCTGAACCATAAAGAATAACATTGTTCCCAAAGAAGATTTCTGAAGCGGCAAAGGAGAGAGAGAAGGGGAAAGATTGGGGTTTTCTTTCTTTCATTCCCCATACTGACAGCTAAGAGACTTAAGTAGGAAATTGAAAAAAAATCACTTTGACATTAATAGGCATTCAAGCTGAAAATAAAATGTCAAAGGGATAATAAAGATTTCTTGGATATTTAAAAACTTTTTTAAAAAAAGGAAAGGAGAGAAAAGGAAAAAACAAAAAGGTAGGATCTGGAAAAATGGAGGAAACTACCTGGAAGTAAAGGGAATTACTTCCCTTTAAAGGAAGTAAGTAAAGGGAAGTAACAGTGAAACCTTAACAAGATTCCTAAAAAATACATTCTAACTGAAACTTTGTAACAAGATAATAGAACCCCAGGAAGAGAAAGTGGAAAAAAAAAACAAGAAGAAATAACCTTGGATTATTTGGATTACTAGGTGATTTTTGGATTTTTGGTTATTGGATTTAAATGACTAAAATCAATCGAGTGATTGTTTAAAAGTGTTTAAAATGGCATCACTCTTGGAAGAACTGAAAATAGAACTTAAAAACCAAAAAGAAGATGCACAAGAAGGAAGAGGTTTTTTTTTTGGCTTCGTATTTCAATTTTTAGAAATGGAGATCTTGAACTATGAGAAATAACAAGAAATGCTTGAAGAACAAGAAGGGCGGGACAAAGAATGATCAAGTAATTCTATGGGGGGGGGGAAGGAAAGGGGGGGAAAGAGAGTAAAAAAATTAAGATTTGAAAAACAAAAAAAAAAGAATAGTTTGAAAAGCAATTACAATATTAGGAAGAAACAGAAGAGAGGATTACAGAAGAGAGAATTAGAATTAGAGAGACCAGGGGTCAAAAAGAGGAGGGAGAAGAAGAGGGGAAAGAAGGAAAGGAAAAGAAGTTATAAAGGACAGAAACAGGAGATAAAGAAACAGGGAAAATGTACAAGGATTAAAGGTATAAGCCTATTTAGAAAGCATAGAGATAATGGGTGAAAATTTAATTGAGAGGATTCTGCAAGGGTACATAAGATAGCATTGTTATATTAGAAATAGAAATGAATTTAGAAAATATGAAACAAGTGTGATTAAAGTGATAGATAAAATACTTATTGTAATGTAATGGAATGTTTGTTAATAAATAAATGAAATAAAGAGAATGAGAGAATGAAATTAGGAAAGGATGGGAACATTTTAATTGTTATTAATGATTTATAAAAATTTAAGTGAAGAGAAATATGGAAGAAATATGAAAAAAATGGAAATATTATGTGTCCCTAAGGAAGTATGATATTAAATTGAAAAGAAATGTTAAAGATATTAATTAATATTAATGGAAAATTGTAACTAACATTAATGGTTGAGCCGAATTGGAATCTAATGAGTATTTTATGTATTATTGTTATATATATATTATATCCTTAAGAACTTAGTGTGTATTTTAAGAATGTACCAAGCAGAATTCGATTGGCAAAAGTTATGTGTTATAAAATAGAGGTTAGATATTGAATGTTATAAATGTAAAGGCATAAACTGAAGTTTAAATAAGATCTGAATGGACAAAAATTAAAAGATACAAAGGTGTCATACTCCAATCAGTAACTACAGGGGAAAACTTGTTTAATGAGAAAAGAAAATATGAAATTGAAACAGGACAGACAAAAGTATAAACATAATGATTAGAAAGATATTGAAAGTTAGAAAAAGATATGTAATTGAATTTGGAAAGGAATGAGATAAGTAAAAATAAGGTTGAGAAAACTAAGGGAAGGGAAAAATCACTGAGAAAATGCTAAAATAGTAATAAGATATGGAATAGAATACAAAGATAAATATGAAATTGAGTTTGTGTCTGTATGGAAAAGGGATAACCTAGGATCATGCTAATTCTCAACAAAAGATATTTTATTTGTATTATGTTTTGTAAAAACCCAAATAATTTTTTTACAAAAAAAAACCACAACAAAATTAATGTTGGGGCAAAACTCATTTTTATATAAGCTATTAATACGTTGTTTTATTTTCTTAAAAATAAATGATTATATGCAAGACAGTCTCACATAAAGCATGTATTTTAATATATATCCTCATATCTTTTGTTTGGAGGCTGTACTGTATATACCAGGGCTCTCAAACTCCTGGTCCACAGGCTGGATGCGTCATGTGCTGGCCACACCTGGTTTAGTGAAGGGGGAAAAAGTCCCAATACATCACGTGATCCAGTTTTAGTCACCACATTATAAAAAAGATATTGAGACTCTAGAAAAAATACAGAGAAGAGCAACCAGGATGATTAGGGGACTGGAGGCTAAAACATATGAAGAACGGTTACAGGAACTGGGCTTGTCTAGTCTAGTGAAGAGAAGAACCAGGGAAGACAAGATAGCAGTGTTCCAATATTTGAGGGGCTGCCACAGAGAGGAAGGGGTCAAGCTATTTTCTAAAGCATCTGTAGGCCAGACAAGGAATAATGGATGGAAATTGAACAAGGAGAAATTTAACCTGGAAATAAGGAGAAATATTCTGACAGTGAGAACATTCAATCAATGGACCAACCTGCCCCTGGAAGTTGTGGGAGCACCATCACTTGAGACTTTCAAGAAGAGATTGGACTGCCATTTGTCAGAAATGGTATAGGGTCTCCGTTTGGGCAGGGGGTTGGACTAGATGACCTACAAGGTCCCTTCCAACTCTGATTATCTGTTATCTGATTATCTGTTATCTGATGTCGCCGTGACAATATGAGTTTGATACCCCTGGTAAACAATGTTTAAAAAATGTATTTACTCCATATATGGAAACCTGTGCTCCATGACATTGATTTTTTTTTTTGTCATTTTCAAGAATCTAGAGAATTATTTGAATGCTTGTAATAGTGTTTTGAGGCTTACCTTTTTGTGAAACAGCCTTAAAAATTTGTCATTTTTTCTCCCAAACCTTCCAAGACAAATTGAAATTAATGTCCTCATCACTAATGTCAGAATAACAAATCGCAAGAAGAAATTACAATAAATTGCTAACAATTCTATGAAGCCTTTTTGAAATCAGAACATAATTTCTGCCAAAAAGAAAATGAGCAGTCTGCTAGCTCCCTGGATTATCAGTTTTGTAGTGTGTTATAAAAAGATCTTTGTTGCAGTTTCAATCACACCAACTCAAAGGAAATGACTCCCTGTCTCATCACTCTCATTGCTCGCTCTTGTGGGATTATGGTGATTCAGAGTTGCTTTGAAATTATGTAGCACCCATATATGGAGATATCCTGTGTGACTGTTTATCTTTTGTTAATCCTACCTCCATTGTTTTGCAGCATTGTCAGCTCTTCAAAGTAGTCCAGACTTGAAACCCAAATTATGAATACTTATATTACCTTTGTTGTAAGGTTACAGTATGCAATTCTGAAAGAACTTTCTCCATGCCCTTTATCATAATACAATAACTAATTACAAGATGTTTTTTTAAGAGATAATCCAGAATTTGCCCAGAGGTAAACACAGCCAATTTTAGTGTAGTATATAGACTTTCATAGCTCTAACTGCCAGAATAAATACTACATAGCATTACAAACAACTTTAACCTGTAAACCTTGGAGCTGAGTAGGATTTTAAAAATCTTTGTTCAACAACTGCCATCTGGACAGCTTGCAAATGATTGCAAATTAATACCTTTTTACCATTACAGCAATGTGCTTTTCGTATAATTCTTGTTGAGTATTTACTATGCTATATTTTATGGATCCATTCAGACTCCATTGGTAAGTTAATGAAAAATCTTAGGTGTTTATTTTAAAAAAAACATCATTAGCAGTCTTAACAGACTATAGTTAACAAAAAATATTATAGCAAGAATCTATTAAAAAGGACAAGGATTCTGATACTGATCATAGTTTTGGTCTGATTTCAAGGAGGAAGAATATTTCAGAAAGCAAGAAAAATTCAAAATTCAATTCAAGAAAAATTCAACAATTCTATATAATAGGATAATATTTAAAAACAGAGGATTCCTTAGTTGGAAAGTTATAACTTTTTAAGTTCTCAACCTTAAGAACCTCTCTTTGAAACAGGCTCAGGTTCAGTGAGATTTTGAGTAAATATTAATCAAATCTAGCTGAGAAACTGCAGGTCTAGGAAACACATATATAAGGAAGTACAATTGACCTCATTTGAATTAATTGTTGATAAAATATGAAAGGGAACTTACAGAAACAGCAGTGTGATTTCAATCCATTCAGCATCAGAAGCACATGACCTCTAGCCAATACTCATAGTTTATATTAAGAAGCATTCCTGCTTGATCCTAGTTTCAAGTATCACTAATCTTAATTTATATGCCTATATTGGCTTCTTTCACAGTGTCTTCTCAAAATCTCAATATTTTCTCTGCTATGGTTTTGGGGGGGAAATACTATATATGCAATTACTAAATATGTCACTGATGTTATTTGCTGTAGTAGAGGGCCTTGCTGGCCATGATCATGTCTGTTACAGTTTATATTGGTAATGCTACAGTATGTCTGGTATAGTAAAAAGGGAGTATGTGGAGAGAGAAAAAGTGTAATGGGAATTAAAAAACAAAACTAGAATCTAATGTATCCTCTCATAGATTCTGTTTTAACAACATTAATATTAATATGCCAGATGACCAAATGAGAATGGAAATATAGTTGGATCATGATATTTAAAGGAAATGCATAGTGAGACAATGGCTTAATAAAATAAGAAACTATAGGAAACTAATGTACCATATATAGTTCGAGCAGAAAACATGGGAAATCCTCCTCCACCTCCTCCTTCTTCTCCTCCTCCTCCTCCTCCACCACCTTCCTCCTGTTACAATCTTACATCCAAAAAGGTTTTGCCTGCTGCAGACATATTCAATGTTGAGGTATTCTTTTTATGATCATGGGCATGGACACATAAAATTCCAAAAATAACTATCAATCACCAATCAATATATTAACCATATTTCAGCCTCAAGTTGTATTGTAGATTAGAACAAGAAATCCTGTCCACATTAAGACTAATATTATCTATATTAAGAGTGGCTATAGAAACAAAATTGTGCTATTTTCAACTAGGAATATTTCTGCCTGAGAGAATTTCACATTCTTTCTACAGTATATTGTTTGGGTTTAAGCAATGTTTCCCTCCTTCTCTTGTTGCTTTGCCAATGGTTCTCCCCTCTCTCTGACATTTACTAACAAGGAAAAGGAGGAATAATATATGTTTCCTATCTATTCTAAACTAATCCAATAAGGCTATTGTACGATAATAGATTTAGCTTATGAAGGAACATGTTTAGTATATAAATTGCTTTCAGACAAGGAGTAATGGATGGAAACTGAACAAGGATAGATTCAACTTGGAAAAAAGGAGAAATTTTCTGACAGTGAGACCAATCAACCAATGGAACAGTTTGCCTTTAGAAGTTGTGGGAGCTTCATCACTGGAAGCTTTCAAGAAGAGACTGGACTGCCATCTGTCAGAAATGGTATAGGGTCTGCTTGGACAGGGGTTGCACTAGATGACCTGCCAACTCTGTTAACCTGTATCTGTATTTTTGAGGTATAATTCAGACCCAGTGATCATCTTGATTATATGTCAGTCTTGATTGAATTCTAGGCACATAAAAACAATTTTTTTCTGTATAATCAGTACTAGTAACATAAATATATTCTTGCATAAATTCATGTTTAAATCAATCCTGAGAGCACAAATTAGGCGTTGCTTTATTGGACATGGAATAGGGTAATGAATGCATGTAACGTCTATAGCATCTGGCCAACTCTATACTTAAAGTAACTAATAGGAAGATATGTATACAAATGTTCTTATAGGATGCCAAAATCTCTTTACTGCTTAAAGGAAATATGTTATTACCAAAGACTAGGCATGTATTTCTAGATGACATAATGAGCTGTAATGTTACATAACTACATGGCAACATCATGTAGCTGTTTAAACTCTAGGATTGTGGGCAGAGCTAAGTTGCATGAATATCTACTAAGATTGTTCTGCTAGGCAACTGTAAAACTGTAAAAACATTTTTCATAATGCCACTGACCATGGTAATGTCAGAAGCTTGGATTATTGTGAGAAATTTAAAATAATGGTTATAGGTATTCATCATTGCCTCTTTGGAAAAATCTGTGATTATAGAGAGACGTGTTTTTAATATGTAAAATATACTATTTTTCAAAGAGTGAAGTGTTTATTCCTGTACCACTAATTACTCTGTAATGGATTTTCAGTCCTAAATCATCTAACAGATTTCCTGTTAGGTACACATAAAGCACTAGGTTAAACTACTTGGATAACTGAGCTCATAAGCTGATTTCTTGTCCCTCACCATGTCCAAATTATATAGTTACCCCAAACAGATCTGCCTTAATGTTTTCCAGGTGTATTGGAATCTATGGAGGACTTGACTGCTCTATCCAGCTTCCAAATGGTTAGCCTAGAAGGTGGAAAGAAAGTTCTATTTGTGTTTACTTGAGAGAACGCATCATTTTCTGACAGATCAAGGAGTATTGACTCATATTTAGCCCAAATCCTGTTTACATATATTACTGTCAAGCACCTTATACTTGTGCTTTTTATATTTCATACATTTTATATTATATTCCCTATTAAATTACATCATAATCACATCGGCCCTTTGCCAAATCCTGTCTAGATTTTTTTAAAATAAATTTCTGTCTTATAAAATATTAGCCACCTATTCTAACTTTATATCTAAGAACTTGAGAAATTTCCCTTAAATACCACCCCAACTCCCTCATTCATGTCACTAATAAAATAAAAACCCTATGGTCCTCCAGTTTGTACTTTTCTCTAACATGAAGTATTAACCATTAAATATTATTCTTGTGCTCATTTATCAAACTATATCATCTATGTGAGAGGGGTGTCAAACTCACATCATCCCGGCAATGTCACATGACATATCAGACTTTTTTCCCCTTTGTTAAACTGGGTGTGGCCAGCGTGTGAAGCATCCAGCCCACGGGCTAGGAATTTGACAGCTCTGATCGAGGACATACTTGTTGGGACCTCTGGGAACTGAAGTCCACATCTTAAAGTTTCCAAAGCTAATAAACTTTTATCTAGATCAGGGGTGTCCAACCTTGGCAACTTTAAGACTTGTGGACTTCAACTCCCAGAATTCCTCAGCCAGCAAAGCTGGCTGAGGAATTCTGGGAGTTGAAGTCCACAAGTCTTAAAGTTGCCAAGGTTGGACACCCCTGATCTAGATCATATTGTATGATATGCTTGAATATATATTGAAGGCTTTGATGAGGTCCAGATACACCATGTTATAGCATTCTCTGGTTTCTCCTTCCCCTTCAAAAAAGCCAGTGTACCAATTTTGAAGCTACCGTAGGTATTTTGGTAGAAGCTAAATAACCAATCTATCCTGAACTCTAAATTAACATTTTGCCCCAGGAGGGCAAAACAGAATTACTAGAACCTGTGAGAGCCAGTTTGGTGTAGTGGTTAAGGCACTAGGCTAGAACGTAGTAAACCATGATTTCTAATCCCACCTTAGCCATGAAAACAAGCTGGGTTACCTTCATTCTGTCACTCTCTCTCCTCCCAACTCACCTAACAAGGTTATTGTTGTGGGGAAAATAGGAGGAAGATGTGTTGGATATTCACCACTTTGAATTATTTGTAAAAAAATAATCAAAGCTACATACAAATAAATAAATACTTGAAGACAAGTGTGTGCCTAAAGCAGCTGAAATGACCAATTGGATACTGGTTCCTGATCATGTTATGACTAGCATTGTGGAAGAAGGATATTAAGATCTAAGCAGTGAGATTACTCCTACTGTTGAAAGAGATACAAGACTTCTATTATCACATTATCTAACTCTAACTTTAAGCTGTCTTCATTTGTCTATGTCAGCATTTCTATATATTATAATCTTAAAATGTTTACTTTTTAATGCTGATGAATGTGTCTTTCATCCTTCATTTCAGCTTTGCAGAATGTGCATCATTTTATACAGAATATTCTGTATTAATCATAATTCTTCACTCTCTTTAGTCTAAATATTCCAACTTACTTTTTTCTTTTATAAACAAGATTTCCAACTATATATTCGTTTAAAAAAGCATCTTACCCCAAAATTGACTTGCTTGAATTTTTCAGCAGAGCATATTGGTAGATTTCATCCACTGCTGTTCACCTGTGCCATCGTTTAGTCACATTTTACAGATTCTTCCATTTCATTCTCACTGAAATAAATGATATCGTTCCTCTACTTCCTTAGATAAAATGGCTAATATTTCCCTGTTGATAATTGGATTGCAATGACATATGAATGGAATCCTTTTTCTGTGATACTGGAAGGAAAATATTTTTTAAGAAACCCTTCATTTTATATTTATGACCCAATAGTTGCAAAATTATATTATGGAAAAAAGCAGATAAATTTCCAGTGAACCAGTATAAAGGTAAATCTGTGGACTATACTTCTAATGTCATGCCTTCAGAATAAACTTCCTGAAATGAAGGGACCTCAATTTAAGACCAGATACTTTGGTTCAGAAATCCTTTTTTGTTTTTACAACAGGACAGTTAATGATTGTCTGAGTGTAGAGCAGTCTGTGAATTTGAAGAAGTTTGAACAGGCATAAAACTAATTCTGAAATAAGTAATATAACTACAAATGGATGTCCACAATTTACATTAGGTGTCAGTGAAAAAAAAATCCTGTTAGAGATTTTCTTTGATGACTCAATGCCATTTTTGTATTAATGCCTGCAATTAGAATAGTTTGCTCAATTTTACAACCTAATTTATTGTTTTTCTGCTACCTCCATGAATAGTACAACATGAATATTCAACACTTATTCTGGAATGATAAACCAAAAAGATTCTTCTTGCTGTTCATAATTGTCTGCCTTTCATCTTCCTAATTGCTTGAACATTGTCTTCTAACTAAACTTTGAGAATTTCAAATGTGTTTTAGTGAGATGAACAATATTTAAGACAAGCCCCAAAATGACTTTGAAAAACAAATTACATTGCCTTGTTTAAAATGCAGCTTAAAACACATTTTTAAAACAAACATACTCATCTTGTTGACTGGAAAATTGTCAGTTCAAGACCCAAGAACTCATGACAGATTATGATCCCATTCTTGCCCCAGCTCTCAACAACCTAGCAGTACAAAAGCATACAAATGCAAGTAGATCAATAGGTACCATTTCAGTAGGAAGTTAAAAGTGTAGTTCCTCATATATTCATGCTGGTCACATAACTACAGAAGTTCCTTCAGACAATGCTGGCTCCCTTGGCAAGAAAATGGAGATGAGCACCACCCTATGGAGTCAGATATGACTGGACAGGGAAAATTTATCCTTGCTATCATTATTTATTTTCATGTGATCATCCCTTTTATGCAAAGTTTTACTTGTGGCTTGTCTTTCTCCCTTCCACTAGATACAGGAGTCTCCAACCTTGGCAACTTTAAGCCTGATGGACTTCAATTCCCAGAATTCCCCAGCCAGCAAAGCTGGTTGGGGAATTCTGAGAGTTGAAGTCCACTAGGCTTAAAGTTGCCAAGCTTGGAGACCTCTGCCCTAGAAGATACTACTAGAACATGTGATAAGTTTAGTGAAATGTTTAAATGACATTCACCTCATTTAATAGCTAGTTTAAAAATATGCATACTGAAGGATCACATTCATTTTTGCCTTACTGAATAGGTGGTAATTTAGAAATGTTGCCTACAGAGACTGGATCCAGCTATATGATATTACTATGGCAATGTACTGTACCTGCTGAAAATAGGTTGAAATTGTACCTTTATTGAGTTTAGTTCAGAGTGCTAGAGGTGACAACAAAAAGGAAATAATGTATTTACTGAATATATTATAATAAGGTAGAGGCTCAGTAAAAGGACATTTAAACAATATATGAGGACAGCCTATGCAATAACAGGAAGAGGGAAAAGTAATACAAATTGTAGTGCATTAAACAGGATATACAGTACTCCACTTGAACCACTGCACCACCATGGCTCAATAAACGGGATATGTAATGTATAAATCTAACAATAAAATTTAAAAATAAATATTACTAATAAAATATGCATACTTTGAAATCTTAAAATCCTCCTCCTAAACTTCCTCCTGCACAAAGAAATTAAAACTTATTGCATTTCCATTTAAATATAAATTTTATATTTAAGAAGAAGGAAACTGTTGGGAGTGGGCAGAACTATAAGATTTTATTCTGCAAAATTGTAGAAATTCTCCAATTGATAAGAAAGCAATACATGAATAAAATAGACATTGATTTACAAAAGCCAAATGTTAATGTATTTTACAGATCAAAGTAACTTCTATGTTTACCCTTCTATGTCAGTCCTCAAAGTGACCTAGGCTTAGAAACTGAGAAGGAACATACTCAAGACAAGGAATCTCTTATCTTTAGAGCAAGTAGGAAGATAAGCTAAGATCCCCAAAGCTTCTAAACAGGCAAATCAAATAAAAATACATTATAAAGGCAGAAGTGATAATGTGATCTGTAATACTGATTCAATGTTTCATACCAATTTTCTTCTTTTGAGCTGAATTTTTCATGCTTCTCATTTTTCTCCTAAAAATTGTCCAGTGATAGGTGGAGACTGAAATCTGCATAAGTAATCTTCAATTGTTTATGAAGACTATGTTGTTTCCATCTTATCAGGTAATAAAAGTCCATTAAATTTGGAGCTTGGGGTAGAGAACACTTTGTCATAGTGGTCCATTGTGTTAGCCCACTTTTCAACTCTATTGGAATTTATCTCACTTTTTTTAAATCCCAGAATCCAGCCAGATATTTGCAATCCTTAAAGCCAAATAGTCTTTGTAATCAAGCCATAAAGTAGCCTTTTCTTTGGATGAAAATTTTTCATTTCACTTTAGTCTTTTTTTTTTTTTTGAAACAAATTTTATTAATTTTAAAGACAAACAAAGCATCATTAGACATTAAAGACATTAAACCTCTTTCCATTATAATTTTTTACAAGGCAGATAAAACATTGTTTTATACAATATAATTCTGATATATCCCATTTCCACTTAAATATCTTTTAGCAGATTTCTCATTATTTCTCTTTGCTCTTATTCAATTACATTTCTTCTATATTTCACTTTAGTCTTCTGTACCTGATATATCTCTCATTTTAAAAAGGACCAAATTATTCCAGAAAAGTAATCACCAAATTTATTCCCATGTCTGTACAATTGAGGCTCTGAATTGCATGTATAACACATTAAAATAGAGTTGTTCAGTTTTTGTTTTACGAATAACTATTTTTTTTCTTGTTATGCAAACCATAAGTGTATTTTCTTACAAATGATCATATATTCCAATATGACTGTTGAGAATAGATTGAAAAGTAAGGACCTACATTTTTTTCTTCTTATAACCCTGTAATCCCTTAATTTGGAGTAGAATCAGAGTGACTGGACAGAGCTGAGTATTTACTGGCCAGATGCCCTTCTGATGCCTATATGGTGTTTGCAGCAGGTACTGTCTCTTAGCATCCTAAGAAAGAAACATCTGTCACTACATAGGATTGAGCTCTCAACCTTCAGAGTGGGAGATGAGTGTTTTCACCTGTAGGCCACCAAGCCATTCTGACTAGAAATATAAATACATCCTCTTTACAAAAGAAAAAAATAAAAATTAACTTAACATAGAAGTCACAGATAGCATGACTGGTTCTGAATTAAATCTATCCAACTGCAACTTATTCCCTTCCAAAATGTCACTGAAAGTTTGATGCAGAAGGGGAGTTGTCTTGGAGAGTTTTTCAGATCTATAGTCCAGAAGCTACAATGAATCACATCACTCCTTGCAATGACCTTAAAAGCCTTTAAAAAACCTTAAAAGCTTCCCAAAATTCTGGTTTCTTTTATTGTTGCTTTTTTTTAAAATACAGGAATCTTGTAAAACATTTTTTATTCTGTTTTAGAAGAACAGTGTCTGCTTAAAGCTTGAAAGCAGTGTTACAGTTTTTATAACAGAAGTAACTAAATAATTGATCTTTTAGGGTTTTATATTGAAGTCCAGACTGCTAGATGTCTGTTGAAATCTTAAGTTCTTACATTATTTCAGCAAAATAAGGACCCTCTATATTAGTTAGACATTTATTTCTCCTTTTTCTTTTTCTTCAATGACTTTTTAAGCCATTATTTCTCTTCTATTGGTTATTTTGCAAATTTTGCTCAGCAAACATTCAATAAACTATTTCCTACTTTACAGTGCCTGACAATATACACTGCTCAAAAAAATAAAGGGAACACAAAAATAAGACATCCTAGATCTGAATGAATGAAATATTCTTATTAAATACTTTGCTCATTACATAGTTGAATGTGCTGACAACAAAATCACACAAAAATTATCAATGGAAATCAAATTTAGCAACCCATGGAGGTCTGGATTTGGAGTTACACTCAAAATTAAAGTGGAAAAAAACACTACAGGCTGATCCAACTTCAATGTAATGTCCTTAAAACAAGTCAAAATGAGGCTCAGTAGTGTGTGTGGCCTCCACGTGCCTGTATGACTTCCCTACAACGCCTGGGCATGCTCCTGATGAGGTGGCGGATGGTCTTCTGAGGGATCTCCTCCCACACCTGGACTAAAGCACCGCCCAACTCCTGGACAGTCTGTGGTGCAACGTGGCGTTGGTGGATGGAGCGAGACATGATGTCCCAGATGTGTTCAATTGGATTCAGGTCTGGGGAACAGGCGGGCCAGTCCATAGCATCAATGCCTTCGTCTTGCAGGAACTGCTGACACACTCTAGCCACATGAGGTCTAGCATTGTCATGAATTAGGAGGAACCCAGGGCCAACCACACCAGCATATGGTTTCACAAGGGGTCTGACGATCTCAACTCGGTACCTAATGGCAGTCAGGCTACCTCTGGCGAGCACATGGAGGGCTGTGCGGCTCCCTAAAGAAATGCCACCCCACCATTACTCACCCACTGCCAAACCGGTCATGCTGGAGGATGTTGCAGGCAGTAGAACATTCTCCATGGTGTCTCCAGACCCTGTCACGTCTGTCACATGTGCTCAGTATGAACCTGCTTTCATCTGTGAAGAGCACAGGGCGCCAGTGGCGAATTTGCCAATCTTGGTGTTCTCTGGCAAATGCCAAACGTCCTGCACGGTGTTGGGCTGTAGAAAACGTCCTGCACGGTGTTAGCTCTAGAAAAAGGAGCAGTTCCTAAGTTAGTAGAAATGCTTTCAAACAAACAACAATAAAATAAATAAGAAAGAGCAACAATATCCTTTATCTCATTTCAATAATGTTCAAAAATGCTACCAGCTTTTTTCTTTTCCACTTTTTATTGATTGTGAATCTTAATACAGTATGTTGTGCTTATATTTTCTTATCGAATAAGTGATATTTTGTAATGATTGAAGATCATTGATTCTAATGTTTAGATAACCTAAATAATTGAGGATTTAAAAAATCAATTTTAATTACAGTATAGGATGTCACAATTAATGAGCATAAAATTATTTGGCTTTTTCATCCAGAATTGAATAATAGTTAAAAAAACACTGCTGCAAAAACTGCTTTGTTATTTAACAAAGGTTTCCATCTTAAACTGATTAGTGTTGACTTTAACAATAATGTATCATTACATAATGTAATTTGTACATGTTAATAAAGGGGGAAAGTATATAAACAAAATAGGGCCACGTTTAGAGCCAATAGCAGTTGATTTCACAATAAAATCTATATAATTTTACATTACCTCTCTTATGCAAAATGAATAATTACTATATTTTTGAAATAATTTGTGGATAATGTTACCTACACTTTCTTCCAATACTCATTCCTTAATGAATTTCAAAACGTATCCACAGATCCCTAGAGTAGCATTCCTCAAGGACCATCAATCAACGAAGGGGACACACTAGTGTCACCACCACACTTCTAGAGCAACCCTAATCCATCTTTTCTTGTTCTACATCAAAAGTATTAGGATGTTTGCTTTACTTCTGTTCTCCCTACGAAATCATCTCCTTTTCTCTTATAGTGTGAATTGACAAAAGACCCATCAGATTGTCCTTCCAGCCCATGACAAAACTGTGGTGTTTTCTGAGAGATTTATCCCAGTGGATAGATAAAGTGCCAGGTATGAGGAATGAATCAGTGTAGTGATACTCAAACAAAAATCTTCTCAGAAAAATCACATATTTTACAAGACCCATGCACAAAAAGGAAAATGCTTCATTGCTTGCTTCCCCAGCAAAGGTGGGAGGGGCACAGAAGTGGGGCAATCCATCAATGAGAAACCATGGTAACCACTATCCAGGCAAAGCATCTGGCCAGCATTGTAACCGAAGCTGAAGAATTGATTGAAATTCAGAGTGCAATTTCTTGAACTGGCTTCATTTCCAGCTGGTTTCAGCACAGGAGACAAGTAACTTAAGGTTGCTCCATAGAAAAATCATTTAAACTAGTCTTTGTGGATCCCTAGTTTGGAAACGTCAACTAGTGCCAATTTTTTCTGGGAGTAGACTTAGAAAATGATGCTAGTGATTCAGTAATGATTATATTAGCTGCTTTATGGGATCAGTTTAATGTGCTGTGTTCTTTAAATTGTTCCAGAGTTTAAAGATGGTAGCTGAGTGAATCTGCCTGGGTTTTTATTAATTAATTTCTTTTTTTTAAGTCCCTGCTCTTATTATAATCTGTCACGTTGCTATGTAACATAGCCAGGGCTTTTTTTTAGTAACAGTCAGCTTTAGCCTTTAAGATCATTTCTAAGAATTTCTTCCTTCCTCCCAATATTTGGTGGATTTATGGCTTGTGAAATATATTCTCCTCTATTATATGATCACATAATATGCTTGATTGAACATAATTTTAGAAATTCTTTTAAACATAATCTTAGTAAGCTGGGACAATAATCTTTTAAATAATAAGATTGTTGATTTTGAAAATTCTTTGGACATCTGTTTTGCCTGAAGGAAGAAATCACTGTAACTTTTAAAGTTTTATTTACACAACAAACCATTTTATTACCTTCTTGTATAATCTAAGGGATTGTATACAATAGCCACCTTATATTTTACAAATAATATAGTGTTATGTCTTTGAAAATTAATCCTTAGCTGTAAGCATCAAGCATGCAAGCAGTAACCTGTAATAGTAACTGTTGTAGCTACAGTACACATTGTTTGACAAAAATGAATTATTTTCCTTCCACAGAATATTGTAATAAAAATATTTTAAAATATATATTTACTTGTTTGCTTTTTATGCATTAACTTAAAGAATTTTCCAGTTTTTCCTTTTTATCTGCCACTTGATTGAAGAATTACTTGCCAATAACATTTTTACCATTTAATAAATATGGATTTAATTGTTTATAACAATAGCAATGATACAGAGATTGAAAAGATATAAACACTTTGTAATAATCTATCTAATTATTTTATGAATCCAGACAAGATACATGGATACTACCAACACAATTTATAGAGGAAATCTATGTCAGTATCAAGAAATGAATAGGGCACTGGATCATAATTCAATTAGGAAAGTTCAGATACATAATCTATAAAAATAGAAATATATAAATTAAATATACATCAAATTATTATTAAGGCATTTTGTCTTTACTTACATACTGTACTCAGGCACACATATAGTAGTTAATATTTCTTGAGATACTGGATATGCATCTGAAGATGAAAATATCAATAAGGATAATTTTTAAAACTATTTATTAAATTTATTAAATGTATTTGATGTCCATCTCATTTTGAAGAGATTTTGGATGGTTTATAGCATTAAAAACTTTAAAATCATTAAAATAATAAGAGATATATATTTTAAAACAATAAAAATAGAAATTAAAATTAAAATTACAACATAGAATTATAGTTAAAACTGTGAGTTTGATACAACTTATAATATGTCCCTGAAATTTAAGTTACTTATGAACCTTTATTAATTTTAATGGATGTTCTAATTATGATTGTGTGAGATTGTGTTGTTGGAAGAAATATCCTTCTGGGTTCAGTTCCAAGTGGGGAAGAAAGACACTGGAAACATGGTGACTGCTTGGAAAGATGGTTTAATGGTGGACAGGGCCACATGGCTTGGAGCTCCAAAGTGAAAAGTATGATCATATACTTCAAGATTTGGGTGAAAGAAAAGAAAAAAGGGGGAAAGATGTTGAGAGACCCTTGGTTTTATGCTGTCTGTTGGGATTTGAATTTGAGCTTGTATTCTGATTGGTTGTCAGACTCCCATGTGGCCATGCAGGGGCAACTCTGTAGGCTGTCCTGAGTCCCAGGCTTAGTTGAGCCTTGCTGGATGATGATGTAATGAAAGGGCTTTGGGCAATTCCTATTATAGCTCTACCCAGAGTAGATCTTTGTTATGTAAAATAGTCTGGCCTAGGCCAAGTAATGGTCCATTAGCAAAGGTGGGGTGCTGAGTTTCTGCCTCTGAGTTTCTACTTTTCTTTTTTAGGGGAAATATTCTGTCATTTTAGTATATCCTAAAATATTTCATTTTCCTAGGAAAGGGGTGAGTTTTAACTTCCAACAGTGTTATCCCATGTTTATTTGTTTTAGAATAATAACTCTGCAATCCTGCATCTCTTATTTGAAAATAAGCTCTAGTAAAAGTAATTAAACTAATGTCTACAGCACTGGATTGTAAAATAAAATACTCCCAGAAGAAAGAAATATACTATCTGTATTCAGTAAGAAGAAATATACTATCTCTGTACAGTAGTTTGATACTATGACATGATGCAAATAAATTAAATTATATCAAAGACAGGATTAAGAATAATATATAATCTAATCTAATACAGGTAGTCCTTGAGGTACGAACCTAATGGAGCCTGCTCATAAGGTTTATAAGTAAAAAAAAACAGTCAAATGAATCGGACTCAATTTTACAAAATTTTAAAATCAAATTCATTAATTGAATCAAATGTCTTGTTAAATGAATGAAGATCTGACTTATTTCTTGTCCACCACCCATCAGTTGGTTTGACCTCCACAAATTAGCTGTTTCAGGTACAGCCAAAGGAGGAACTAAATTGCCTCCAAGTAGCTCTAAAAAAAAAACCCCATCTGCTGCTAATCAGCTCAAGCATCTTCAGACAGTTGCCCAGAGGGGTGTGGGGCAATAATTGACAGAACTCTTCATTGCAGTTGCTTTTTTAAAAAAAGACAAATGCAAACAAACTTTATCTTTGCAAAGAACTGTACTTACAAACACAATACTGTAGTTTGCAAAGTATAATACAGTACTTAAACAGAAGCAGAGCAGTTTTCAAAGTGTTTACAAACCAACAGTACTGTACTATAGAGTAACAAAAAAGAATATTTTAAAATACTTACAGGAACAATTCTAGCATTCTAGTTCTCAAGCCAGGCAGTAGCAGATCCTACCCAAAGCACCAAACAAAACAAAACAAACAAAAAGGGGTTTTCCTCGTAGCCAGGATGGCTGCAAAGATCACCGGATCTTGTTTAGCCATGTGACCAGGGACAAAAAAAAAAAAACAAAACCTGCCGGATTCTGGAAATTGCCCCATAAGCCTGAACGGCCTAGGCAAGAATTAAAAATTGCGGCCACTGCAGCAATGACTCACTCCAAGTCACATGGCTACAGAGTCCTTTCTGAATATATTTGCTCTGGTGAAAATTTGCTGAAGGAACCCTCGTATCCTTATGGGGGATTACTTGTAAAATAGAATTCTTTATTGTCCTGTTCTATATTAACATTCTCCAAATCCTGAGTTCTGATTGGTCCACACGGACTGCAACCCGATTGGCTAGCTAAACTACTGTGATTGGCACGCTAAGAATCTACCGCGATTGGCCAAGCCGATCGCGGGAAATTCAAAGCGCTGTCATTGGCCGCCGAGCCGCCGGCCGGCTGAATAAAGCTGAGCGGCTCGCAGGTCTTGGACAGAACTGTATATTCAATAAAGAGCTGACTGTTCACTTTGGTCTCGCGTCTCAATGAACCCGATCTACCCGATCTACCCGATCTACCCGATCTAACAGGCCAAGTGTGATTGGACACACAAGGAATTTGTCTTGGTGCAAATGCTCTCAGTATGCATACAATAAAAGATACATTTGTCAAGAGTCAAGAATCATAAGGTACAACACTTAATGATAGTCATAGGGTAAAATAAGCAATCAAATCATACTAGGAAGTCTATATAAGTCTATATAAATCCTAAGGATAAGAGCTATATAAGTCTATATAAATCCTAAGGATAAGAGGTAGTTGCAGTCATACAGTCACAAGTGGGAGGGGATGTGTGATAAGGAATGATGAGAAAGTTAATAGTAATACCGTGTTTCTCCAACAATACGGCCTCCACCAATAGGAAGCCCCACCATGTTTTATTGGCATAAAATCAAATTAAGCCCCTCCCCCAAATTAAGCCCCATATTAAACATGCGAAATGGGGGGAGAGCAGGGGGGGCTTGTCGTTAGTAAGTACTTTTGTTGCATGCCCGGATATGGTGCTGCCTTCGTTGGTGGGGCACTTCATATCAGGAGACCTTCCACCGTTGTTTCTCCCTTCTCCCTTGCTGCCCTTCTCCCTTGCTGCGCGGCGTTTGGCGCAGCCATGTGCGGCCAGTCAGGGCTCCTCCCTGCAACTGGAGCCCTGAGGAGACACTTGGCTTCAGGCGCCCGCCTTCCCTTGCTTTTGAAGGTAAAGCGAATTATTTTACAAAGCCTCCCTGCCCGAGAGGGCAGCCCCCCACGTGGGGAGGCTAATTTCGGGGCCTCTTCCGTTCCTCCCGACCTCCCTACACTGCGCGCCTCTGACGCGCCACCCCTTCAGCCCAGCGAGCTCTTCCACCTCAAAGAAAGGCCAGGCGGGCGGCTGCAGGAGCAGCAGCAGCGGGTCTGAGCCGCTCACAGCGGAAACAGCCACCACCCGTAGCCCGACGTGGGGAGAACGAGCGAGGTTAGCGCCCGCCAGCCCGGGCGAGATTTGGGAACGAGGAGGGGCAGGAGGAGGCACGCACACATGCGCTCACTTTCCCAGCTTTGCCCAGCCCTTACGGCTCTGGCGCGGCCCTGGCAGGATGAGCGGAGGGTCCGGCGGGAGGTGCTCGCTGCCCGCCAGGGCCGCGCCAGAGCCGTAAGGGCTGGGCAAAGCTGGGAAAGTGAGCGCGGGTGTGTGCGTGCCTCCTCCTGCCCCTCGTTCCCAAATCTCGCCCGGGCTGGCGGGCGCTAAGTCGCTCGTTCTCCCACGTCGGGCTACGGGTGGTGGCTGTTTCGCTGCGAGTGGCTCAGACTCCGCTGCTGCTGCCCGCAGCCGCCCGCCTGGCCTTTCTTTGAGGTGGAAGAGCTCGCTGGGCTGAAGGGAGCGGGCCAGAGGCGCGCAGCGTAGGGAGGTCGGGAGGAACGGAAGAGGCCCCGGGAGATTAGCCTCCCAAGTGGCTGGGCTGCCCTCTCGGGCAGGGGAGGCTTTGTAAAATAATTCGCTTTACCTTCGAAAGCAAAGGGAAGACGGGAGCGCCTGAAGCCAGTGTCTCCTCAGGGCTCCGGTTGCAGGGAGGAGCCCTGACTGGCCGCATGTGGCTGCGCCAAACGCCGCGGCAGCAAGGGAGAAGGGAAAGCAACGGTGGCCCGAACCCGAAGGTCTCCCGAATATCCAAGCTGTCGCCGCCCGCCCACCCACCCGAGGATGCAAGGGGGAGAATTAAGTCACCCCCGAAAAGACGTCCCAGCCGTTTTTCGGGTCAAAAAAATAAGGCCCGGCCTTATTATGTGAGAAACACGGTAGTAGTGCAGACTTTGTAAATAGGTGAACAATGTTGAGGGAATTATTTGTTTAGCAGAGTGATGGCTTTCGGGGAAAAAACTGTTCTTGTGTCTAGTTGTTGTGGTGTGCAGTGCTCTATAGCGTGGTTTTAAGGGAAGGAGTTGAAACAGTTTATGTCCAGGATGTAAGGAGTCTGTAAATATTTTCACAGCTCTCTTTTTGACTCGTGCAGTATACAGGTCCTTGATTGAAGGCAAGTGGGTAGTAATTGTTTTTTCTGCAGTCCTAATTATCCTCTGAAGTCTGTGTCTGTCCTGTTGGGTTGCAGAACCAAACCAGACAATTATAGACGTGTAGATGATAGACTGAATGATTCCTCTGTAGAACTGTATCAGCAGCTCCTTGGGCAGTTTGAGCTTTCTGAGTTGGCACAGGAAGAACATTCTTTGTTGTGCTTTTTTATGATGTTTTTGATGTTGGGTGTCCATTTTAGATCATTTGATATAATAGAACCTAGAAATTTGAAGGTCTCTACTGTTGATCTAGTATTGTAAAAGGTGGTAGTATGGGAGGATTTCTTCTAAAGTCTACCACCATTTCTATGGTTTTAGTGTATTCAGTTCCAGATTGTTCCAGTTACACTATGAAGCAAGTTGTACAACCTCCTGTCTATATGCGGATTCATTGTTGTCTTGAATGAGACCAATCACTGTTGTGTCATCTGCAAACTTCAGTATTTTAACAGAGGGATCATTTGAGATGCAGTCATTGGTATAGAGAGAGAAGAGAAGTGGAGAAAGCACACAGCCTTTGGGGGCCCCTCTGCTAATTGTACAGGTATCAGATGTGATTCTGCCTAGCTTCACCTGCTGCTTCCTGTCTGTTAGAAAATATAATATAATTTAATATAATTAAATTATCTTTAATCTATAGTGCACAAATCTTTTTACAATAGGAATCAAGGTATTTAAACATGATTTCTTCTGGAGTAGCCCAATATAAATTGGCATCCATGTTTTGAATATTATTCAAAATAATATTTGGAATATAGAATATAGGAAGACAGAACTGTAGGAATGTACAGAAAAAGTCACAAAGTCTGCAACTATTTGCTTTTGAAATGAACAGGATATGAAATGTACTTCATACAAAAATGAAGCATGTCAAATTTCATTAAAATTATTGCACAAGTTTGTATTTTTAATTTTTTTAAAAATCCCTGAGAGTGTTATTTTGAGATTGAACGTGCTGACATTTTCAACAATAGCAACATTTTTGTAGGCTTTCTCAGATATAAGTGGGGGGGCTGATAATTCATTTTTCATTAAATATCAGTTAATGTCAGGTCAGCTAGCTAACACAATTTAGAAATGGTCAAACCAAACAATTAAACTACATTGAAATCACACTGTAGAGCCAAAATTCCAGCTAAGAATCCTTTGCCTTTTAAGTTTTCCTTCTATCTATGGTCCAGTAGCAGGACTGAGCAATGGTGAACTAACCTATCATTAGATTTAATTATTGATTATTGAATCTGAGAACCCTGTTCCTTACTCTTTTCTCTTGAAATTTTTTTTGTCTTTTTGATGCTGACATCTATTTATTTATCAAATTTACACATGACTTATCTCATTATCTCAGTGATTCTGGGCAGTTTATACATAAAAGTCATAAAACCATATAAAAGACAGTTAAAAAACAGAATTAAAGAGACAGTACTTCCAAGCCACTATTCACCTCCAAATTTCATACCATTCTTAGATCTTCATACTTGAAAGTAGTTACATTTTCATAGTCTCCCAGGAGGCCAGAAAAGTGAGTGCCAGCCTCACTTCTGGAACAAGATGTTCCATAGTTCAGAGGCAACAAAAGAAAGCTCTCTTCCTAGATTCTGCCAATCAAAATTCTTTAACCATCAGGTCCATAACATATCCTTCCTACCTGACTGACTGGGATAGGTTAATGTAGATGGAACAAGATGGGTCCTTAGGTAGCCTGCTCCCCTGCCATGAAGTGCTTTAAAAGTGATAACCAACACATTGAAATTGAATCTGGAAACAAACCAATACCTAATGCAATGAAGCAGAGGTATACAGCCCACAAAATTGTTCATATAGCTGCATTCTACACCCACTACAGTTTCTGGATACTCTTCAAGGATAGATCCATGTAAAATGCATTGGTAGTAGTCCATACAGGAAATGACCAGGGCATAAGTGACTGAAGGAAAGGTCTGTGATCTAGGAAGAGAAGCCATATGCACGCAACATGAACTTGAACATGAACCATGGAGTCAGTGAGGATGCACTGATATTGAAACTATGACCCCAGATTATCATGCAATATAATTGTCAGTAAGGGTCTTCTTGCTTTCAGGGGGACCAAACAGAAGAATTTGTTTTTGGGGCCCTCATAATCCCGTGATTTGAATTCAGTAACTATGATCTTGGTCTAGAGCAGAGGTGGTATTCAGCAGGTTCTGACCAGTTCTGGAGAACCGGTAGCGGAAATTTTGAGTAGTTCAGAGAACCGTAAAATACCACCTCTGACTGAAGATTTTACAGTATCCTTCCCATGCCACGCCCACCAAGCCACGCCCACAAAACCGATAGTAAAAAAAATTTGAATCCTACACTGGTCTAGAGACTATAAATTTCTCTTCAACTGATCCAAATGCAATGTGTAATTACTTCACATTAAATCCAGGAAGAAGTTTTAGGCAGATACAGCTTATTTGGTCACTTTTTTCTGATCTTATTCTGTTACTTATTTCAGTTATTGGATATAAAAGACATGCATGTTTAGGTGGGATATAAATATCTTGCTTAATGTTTTTTCTAACTTTTTCCTTGTTTGATTTATTTCTCATTTCTGTTTCTGTGCACATTTTAATAAGTTTTACAATAATAGGACAGTTGCCACAAAGGCAACATTCTAGAATTGTTTTAGAAAATACAGTTACCATGGTCTCATCAGTAAGTGCTAAATCCCAAAAGACCATTCAGTTGTTCAGTCACTGAAGAACCCAGTTTACAAAAAAAGCAAGGGATGCAAAATGACAGGAAGCAATTGATGACAAACATTGTATGTGGGTTTGTGGAACGATATAGTCAGCCATATAATCTGGTAACATAAGCATATGTTTACTAATTCAGTGGACAACTCATAGCAACCAACTCATCTCCTGGCTCTAAACTTAATTTTAGGATTGAATGAATCAAACAAATGTGCCTGATTTCAAAGATGTTCTGCTAGGCTGGGCTAGAACAAAAAATAGCTTGAAAAATATGCATCCCAGCTCAGATTATGGAGAAAGCAACTACGTGCTACCACTGAGAACACGTTTTCAAACTCAGATTAATAGTTTTGAGACTCTTGCTTTCAGCAGTTTCTTTTTTAATTTTAATTTCTATTGAACTTGAATCTATCCTTTAACAAATAATTCATAACTTTTAAAACTTTGAAAATACTAATTTTACATGTAGTAGAAATCATAATTGTATTTCCAAATGTTTCAGAAAATGATCTATCATCTCTCTTTCTCTCTCTCTCAAATCATTAATAACAAATACTTGAATAATATACAATCAGTAAAATTTCTTAGTTACCTTGATCTACAGGTTAAGGCATCAGCTAGAAACCAGAAAACTGTGAATGTCTTAGATACCAAGACAGATGGATAACCGTGGACCAATAGCATTCTCTCAGCCCTAGGAAGAAGGCAACCACAAACCAGTTATGAAAATGTTGCCAATAAAACTGCAGGGACTTCTTTAGGCAGTCACCAGGTATCAACACTGACTTGAAGGCACACATACACACACATTTTTTCTCTTAATACAATGTTCACTGTAAACGTAATATTTTTTCTTTAACTGAAAGTTCTATTGCAGCGCATCAAGTGCTGTGTCTAAATTCTGCATCCTTTTAATCATATAATTAGTAACTTGTTTAGTTTCTGAGACATATGTTATCAGCAACTTATAAATAAGAACAGTAAGTTCTTTTAGCACTGTTATCAGTCTTTTTTACATACTCCAAGGTGGAAGTCATTATATGAAAATGTGAAACAAGATCTCTCTGTGGTATAAAAAGAGAGTGGACTAGAAACTGTGGAAGAACCTGACAATTTATCCTTCATGTATTATTCAGGAAGAAAGTACACACTTTGGGGAAATGAAGATGTGTTTTATCCATTCTCCTTCCCAAGATTAACATGGAGATGGGGAATCTAGAAAAAAGGAAATTGGCAATTTATCATTCTAGGATTACTATAAAAAAGGTCTTTACCTTGTCTATTGTTTAGGACAGGCCTAATGAAATGTGTTTGTTCGCTCCAATGAAGTGTTTTGAGTCATCAGTTGAGTAGCTTCACTCTGCCAAACTGACATTGCTACCTGATCAGTGGTGGGATTCAATTTTTTTTACTACCAGTTCTGTGGGTGTGGCTTGGTGGGAGTGGCAGGGGAAGGATACTGTAAAATCTTCAATCAGAGGTGGTATTTGCTGGTTCTCCAAACTACTCAAAATTTCCGCTACCGGTTCTCCAGAACTGGTCAGAACTTGCTGAATACCACCTCTGTACCTGATTCACAACAATTAAGTATTGAAATTCAGGTGTCCTTAAATCACTTGGATTGCAAGACAAACCTTTTCTCAGTTTTCTTTCCCAGTGCTGGCCAAGGGAGTTTCCAGCTAGACAAATTTGATACTATCTGCAGCCTTCACCAAAGCTCATCAACTGGAAAAATGTTCAGTGCACATAGAGGATGATTCAGGTTGGCACATGGTGCGTATTGCAGGCAACTCTGCAACATCTGTTAACACCAACATAGAAGCACTTTGGTCATTGCTGTAGGACAGACGTGTCAAACTCAATTTAATTGAAGGCCACATCAGGGCTGCGGGTTAACCTTGGGGGACCGGGTGGGCATGGCTGACTGGGTGGGTGTGGCTAATTTGACACCATTCTCCAAACTCCTGGCATGTTTCCTTTTCGCATTGGGTAGACCAGGCTGAAGCCACGCTGGCCCGATCTTTCTTCTTCACATTAGTTTTAACTTGATTTAATGTTTCATTTTAAATTTTCTCTAGCTACTACATTATAAAAACTGGTATGTTCTGTTGTTTTTAACATAGTATAATATTATATAAAAATACAATGCAGAAATGGCAATCAAACTATTTCCACCAACTTCCAGTGTTTGCTTCTTAACATGTCTCTGTCTGTCCCTAAAATAAGCTCTGAATTCCTCCTGTGGATGTTTAGGCTCTTACAACAGGAAATGGTTGGAATCAGATTTCATTTTTATTTAGCCATATCAGAACAATATCTGACCATTTGGTTTAAAAATGTTAATCAGAGCCAAGAATATTCTATTTGACTTTATTTTGAGCATAGTTGAGTTATGTTGAAATAGAAGATAATAAGAAATATTCCAGTATAGAAACAAATCTTTTATAAAATATAATAATATATTTATTTATATTTATTGCTGCTTTGTAACTGAGAAATAATATATTATTATTTAGAAAGAAGAAGTAATAAATGGTACAATAGAAGGTTTAAGAATGACTATTTCAAGGTATAAAAATAATCCTGAATCTTATGAAGAATCAGTCAGTCCTAGGTTATATCCTAAATGTTATTTTAGGCTTAGAAAAAAAAAGAGAGAAAGAGAGAGAGAGAAAGAGACATACGATATATCCATGTGTTTGGATGATGACTAAACATGTCTAATGGAATGAAATGGGAATTATTCCTAGATAATTGCCATAGATGGTAACTGAAACTCTGTAAATTAAAGACATCAGTATAGCACATTAATCCTCCAAAGATACTCTAATCTATACAAATCCAGGAATAGTTCTAAAACTGAAAGGCCTAAGCAATTTATTCTTTCTTCCTTAGCCAATATCATGCTTGTGGAGCTTCTTTTCTCTATGCTGACTTCTTTGTTCTCCAACTCTCATTCTCCAACTCTCTATAAAACTGTCACAAGTACACTAAGATTTCTATCTTTTTTCATTTCTGGACTGAGTTGTAATAACTAAAAACCACCTTTCATTTAAAAAAGTAGAATTTAATGGAGGGGGAAATTGACTATGAGCTGATTATGTCATCAGAGTGGCTGAAGTTGTTGTCTCTTGTCCTTTTGGGACAGAATGAATTTAAGAGATTAAAGGGCAAAATAAATTCATTTTATTTTAAGAAATGCACACATAGGGGGAAAAAATTCCCAAAGTGGGTATCAAAGGTAAACTCAAGCTATGTAAACTCAAGCTAACAATTGGCCACCATGCTAGAGTAAAATGGGGACTAGAATGGGGAGGTAATAGGAAGGTGCTAAGAGGAAGACCAGGCAATTAGTTACTTGTTTGCAGCTTCTATATGTTGCCTTTTTAAGGAGTAACGTACAGTGGAAATAGATTAAAGAAGTACAGTGAGAAAATTACATATGTAGTAACAGTAGCTGGCTGGCTAGCTGGTTTAAAATAGCTAATAAAACATATTCAAAATAGTGGCAACATCAGATATAGTCACTAAGTTGGTGTATGTCAAATCAAGAGAGGGTCCATTGGCTTACATGATGTTTACTTATATGTAATTCCTCTGATGACATTAATATGGACATACGTTAAAGTTCTGGGTTGAATAATTTGCAAATTGTTTCCTGGTGTATAATTGCTGGCATTAGTACCCATAAAAATGCATCTAGGATCCTTTACCTCTCAGTAAGCAATTTATATTCTTGAATATAAGAATCCTTGTACTCAAAACAGCAAACTGGAATATTTAAGAAGGATTTGTCTGAAATGCATTCTATTATAATTTCTGAGATGCTGTTATCCTTTTACAAACACCTTTCTTTCCTGACATTCAGAAAGTTATGCATGCATTGGCAGCAAGAACACTAAGCATTTTATTTCAAGCAGATGTGTTCACTGAACACATATCTAACATTTGCGGTGAATTAGGGGGTGATACTGAGACATTTGTAGGGAATCATCAGCAAGTATATGCAGGTACTGAAGCCATCTATTTTTATCAATTCACTTCTACAAATGTCTTCTAAGAATGTTATTTTCTCAGCTGCCATTCTTTCTCTCTGATCCTCTCCAGTTTTGAGCTAGGAGGAGTAAACACAGAGAGAGAGACAAACACACACGTGTGTGTATGACAAGGATTGGCAATTGGTTAGACATCTTCATGTCTCAAATCTGTCATGTATAACTTCTGCACAATATTTTTCTAAAATAATAACAGAAAAATAAAAAACAAAACAATAATACATTATAAAATATATAACAAGTGCTTAAAATAAGTAAAAATGATACAACAGAAAAAATAAAAAGACATTGAAATACAGAGTATATGTTATTAGAACAGTAAACATTACAATTCAATATTGAATTATCTAATGCACTATGCAAGTGTGTTTGTGTGTATTTCTAATATGCTTTATAATTATCATACATTTGAAAACCTACAATATTTTTGTATACATTAATGTTGTATTTCATTATACTTTTCCATACAAAGTCTATTCATAAATAGCAAGTGTAAACAGGTCTTTAATTCACTGAGTAATTTGGGCCATATATTTATCTTTCCAATGTTACAACGACAGTCTTTTAGCTGCAGTAATGGCACGGACAATCCATTTACATTGTTGTCAAGTTTCATGTACTAGGTATAAAATTCAAGAGAATATTATTCTCTGAAAATTATAGCTTTGTTGCCCAATCACATTTATATAAAATTCCACCTTCATCCAAAGCTTAGTATGTATAGGACACTGTAAAATGTGTTTTTAAGAAAAGAAAACAAATTGAGTTTGAATCAATTGATAGATGATCAATGAAGAGCAACAAAGATGATTAGGGGATTGGAGGCTAAAACATATAAAGAACAGTTGCTAAAATTGGGTAGGTCAAGTTTAAATAAAAGAATGACTAGGGGTTACATGTTAGCAATGTTCCAATATCTCAAGGGTTGCACAGAGAAGAAGGAGTCCAGCTATTTTCCAAAGGACCTGAAAGCAGGAGAAGAAGCAATGGATATAAACTAATCAAGGAGAGAAGCAACTAGAACTGATGAGAAATTTCCTAACAGTTAGAAAAATTAATCAGTGGAACAACTTGCCTCCAGAAGTCATGGATGCTGTAACACTGGAAGTTTTTAAGAAGTGCTTGGACAACCATTTGTCTGAAATGGTACAGAGTTTCCTGCCAGAGCAGGGGGTTCGACTAGAAGACCTCCAATGTCCCTTCCAATTCTATTATTCTGTGTGAATTTTTAATATGTGTTGTGTAAGAGACAAATATCATCTATCAGATGTAATTCTGACAATATTTAGTTACCACATTTATTAACAACACTGTTAGGCCAGCAGCATTTTTAGTTTTGAGACAGCAGAGATAATAGAACAACTAAATATTTTACACACACAACACACAAACTACTTTTGTTTCTATAGATTTTTCCTTTAATTATTAATTAATTAAAAATTAATTTGATAAGTAGATATTAAAAGCTGAATGGAATAAAGAATTAGAAGTCCCTATATTGCCTAGACAATGAGAGAGTGTCTTAACTTGGGACTTATGCAACAGAAAAATAGTATTTAGAATTTATTGGACTCCATTATGTCTGTATAGAAAAGGATTGCTGAGGACAACATTTTGTTGGAGATATAATAAGGATCACGTTTCTTTAAAACGTATGCACTCTAGAATTAATAATGCAAGGCAATCAGGAGCCAGCGTTTGCTTTGTAAAGTGTGATTCTCTTCATAAAGAAGAAATGGAACTGAAGTAAACTCCATATAATTCATTGTAAGTTAAATAAAAATTATGTTAGCATTTTATTCAAAATGAAAAACATATTTATTTTATTTGGTTTGTCAATTGCTTACAAGATAATAGGTATAAGTATATACATAGTTATGAATACATAAAATGGGTACATATAAGAAAAATAAAAAGAAACAATAGGACAGGGACAGTAGGCACGTTGGTGCGCTTATGCACGCCCCCTACAGACCCCTTAGGAAAGGGGTGAGGTCAATAGTAGACAGTCTAAGGTTAAAGTTTTTAGGGTTTGGGGAAGAAACCACAGAGTCAGGTAGAGTCTTCCAGACATTGACCACTCTGTTTCTGAAGTTGTATTTCCTGCAATCAAGTTTGGTGCGATTAACCTTGAGTTTGTATCTATTGTTTGCTCTTGTATTGTTATGGTTGAAGCTGAAGTATTCATTGACAGGTAGGACATTGCAATGTAAGATTTTATATACTATACTTATATAATATACTTAGTATAATTTAATATAATTAAATTATATTATAAATAATTAGTATAATTTAATTATACATATGCTGAAGGTATGTGATAATAATAGAAAACAATGGATAGTTGCACGGAAGGACAAACTTAAATAGAAGCTACAGAATCTTATACGAAGAAGTGAGTGGCAAAATGTGAGAATTTGCAGCATAAATTCAAGTCCAGAAAACACACAGATGACTGATTTTGCAAGATTCATTAACTTCTTTATATACATAATAACATATTTTAGTAAAGTTTACAATTCCAGTAGTTTCTTCCAATGTAACATAAGCAAAACACAAATAGCAGCTCAGGAGCTCAGAACAGATTACTAGTTTTACTTTCAGAATTAAGAGTATGGACCTAAGCCACACCCTCAATTCAGCTCCCATTAGCTGACTTTGTTAACCATGTCTCTGCCAGTTCATGTATATTCTGGCACAGAATTTAATACTTGGTGCAGGATGCTGCAGTTTGTTAATACGTATAAAAATAAATGTAGAAAGTAGAAAATGTGATTTTCAAATCAGAAGAGTGTTTTGTGAAATAACAAAAACAAAGACATTAATCTAGTAGTGTTACATATTCTTAAAAATCAGTGCTATTCTTGGTTGTCCTCTACTGCATTTCCTTATCACAATGTTAAATATTGTGATAAGGGAGGACAATGGATCATGAATATGCCATAGGCTTGGTTAGCATTCTTGTTTCTTTGTTTTGCATCCATATAAAAGTTAAATCAATTTCCAAGATAAAAAGAACAAAATACTGCATAACAAGAATATTTTAAAGTATTTAATTAAACAATTATAGAAATTCAAATCTTGCTCCTGGCAAAGTTTGTTTTAAAAAAAATATATCATCAGGGCAAAGATCTGTATAGAAAAAATATAAAACAATTACACATGAGACCCTTTTTACTGTCAGTTTGTGTGGTCAAAACTAACCAGATCTTCAATAGTAGGCAATTCAGTTCATTGTAATTAATCTGTGCATATGTTTTTCTGTAAATATATATATATTTGTTTTCTGAGGTTCTCGCGGGTATTTGTATGTGGACCTTTGGTCATTCGGGTTTTCTCCCGCATAAGATTGGAAGTATCTAGGCAACGTTTCGATGAAGTCTCATTCATCATCTTCAGGCTTCTGTCTTCATCTCTGTGCTTCTCAGAGTGATGTGAGCTTGCAACTGCTTCTTCCTTTTAACTGCTAGTGGGGGTGTGACTTGATTGGGTGGGGGCTTGGCTGTGTTCTGATTGGGTGGGGGTGTGTTCTCATTGGTTGGGGGTTTGGCTGTGTTCTGATTGGTTGGGGGGTTGGCCATGTTCTGATTGGCTGGAGGTGTGTTCTGTTCAGGTGGGGGCTTGGTTGTGCTCAGGTTGGTCTTAGTTACTGGGGGATTTGAGCTGGTGAGCTGTGATCTTGCGGTTTGGCTTCGAGTTCGTGGTCGTGCTGCATCTTCAGAAGCCGCACTGCAGCTGCATCAATACCCACTTCAAACCCCTCTGAGCCATACATGAAGCGAACTGACCCCCACCATGAAGATGCAGCACAACCACGAACTCGAAGCCAAACAGCAAGATCACAGCTCACCAGCTCAAATCCCCCAGTAACTAAGACCAACCTGAGCATAACCAAGCCCCCACCTGAACAGAACACACCTCCAGCCAATCAGAACATGGCCAACCCCCCCAACCAATCAGAACACAGCCAAACCCCCAACCAATGAGAACACACCCCCACCCAATCAGAACATAGCCAAGCCCCCACCCAATCAAGTCACACCCCCACTAGCAGTTAAAAGGAAGAAGCAGTTGCAAGCTCACATCACTCTGAGAAGCACAGAGCTGAAGACAGAAGCCTGAAGATGATGAATGAGACTTCATCGAAACGTTGCCTAGATACTTCCAATCTTACGCGGGAGACAACCCGAATGACCAAAGATCCACATACAAATACCCGCGAGAACCTCAGAAAACAAATATATATAAGACAAAATCGAGTTAGAAAACCAAGGAGTATACGAAATCCCTTGCACCGCCTGCCCCACCACATACATTGGACAAACTAACAGAAGAATAAGTGCACGCGTTGAAGAACATAAGAACTCAATCAAAAAGAAGAACCGACCTCTTCCCTGGTCCAACACCTCAAAGCCACAGGACATGAGATTGACTTTAAAAATACCAGAACTATCGCCAAAACCGAACACTTCAACAACAGAATAATCAGAGAAGCCATAGAGATAGAAAAACGCCCACACAGCATGAATAAAAGAGATGACACCTCCCGCTTACCAGCCATTTGGAAACCCGCCCTCATGAACAGACGAGTACCTAACATGATGAATGACACCAGACCCACACCCACGAGGGTCACACAAGATGCCACCACCACACTTCCACGTAAAAGCAGACTCACACCCACACAGAAGATGAGACACGACCACAGACCAGAAGCCGCACTGCAGCTGCATCACTACCCACTTCAAACCCCTCTGAGCCATACATGAAGCAAACTGACCCCCACCATGAAGATGCAGCACACCACGAACTCAAGCCAAACAGCAAGATCACAGCTCACCAGCTCAAATCCCCCAGTAACTAAGACCAACCTGAGCACAACCAAGCCCCCACCTGAACAGAACACACCTCCAGCCAATCAGAACATGGCCAACCCCCAACCAATCAGAACACAGCCAAACCCCAACCAATCAGAACACACCCCCACCCAATCAGAACACAGCCAAGCCCCCACCCAATCAAGTCACACCCCACTAGCAGTTAAAAGGAAGAAGCAGCTGCAAGCTCACATCACTCTGAGAAGCACAGAGCTGAAGACAGAAGCCTGAAGATGATGAATGAGACTTCATCGAAACGTTGCCTAGATACTTCCAATCTTACGCGGAAAACCCGAATAACCAAAGATCCATATATATTGGCTTCGGGTAAATGGATGCTATCATTAGTTAGGAAGCTGGGTTTCATCTGGGTGCCTGGTTGGGATGTGTTTGAGCTGGAGGTATCAGGGGATCTGTTTGTGCCCAGGTGTTTGCCTGGCTTGTGGTGTGGAGATTTTTTGTTTGTGAGTGCAGGCTTCCAAATGATTGACAGCCTGGTGGAATCATCTCTTCTATTCATGCTTTCTGGTCTTTTTTCAATCTCTATGGCTTCTCTGATGATTCTGTGGCACCCAGATGAAACCCAGCTTCTAACTAATGATAGCCATCCATTTACCCGAAGCCAAGCTGCACTAAAGGCCTCCAATAAAGCAACACAATGCTGCCAGCCAATCAAGATACAAAAAGAGCCAAAAAACAGACAGAAGATATTAGAGACACCAATCAAGCAGAACACAGCAAACTCCGAGACCAATAAACACAGACCAAGACTCCCAACCAATCAGGATGAAGAAAAACCATTCTGGCACAGCAATAGGCTGCCCCAAATTCAAATCTGAAACCACTGTAAAAGTCTGACTCACAGACGGACACAATACAGAAGCCTGATGATGGCAGATGAGATTCTGCTGAAACGTTGCTACAACTTTAAAAGAACAACTACAATGACGGGAAAATACCCAACCAAGCCGAATACCTATATATATATACGTTTCAGCAGAATCTCATCTGCCATCATCAGGCTTTTGTAATGTGTTGTCTGTGAGTTAGACTTTTACAGTGGTTTCAGATTTAAATTTGGGGCAGCCTATTGCTGTGCCAGAATGGTTTTTTCTTCATCCTGATTGGTTGAGAGTCTTGGTCTGTGTTTATTGGTCTTGGAGTTTGCTGTGTTCTGCTTCTAATATCTTCTGTCTGTTTTTTTGGCTCTTTTTGTATCTTGATTGGCTGGCAACATTGTGTTACTTTATTGGAGGCCTTTAGTGCAGCTTGGCTTCGGGTAAATGGACGGCTATCATTAGTTAGGAAGCTGGGTTTCATCTGGGTGCCTGGTTGGGGTGTGTTTGAGCTGGAGGTATCAGGGGATCTGTTTGTGCCCAGGTGTTTGCCTGGCTTGTGGTGTGGAGATTTTTTGTTTGTGAGTGCAGGCTTCCAAATGATTGACAGCCTGGTGGAATCATCTCTTCTGTTCATGCTTTCTGGTCTTTTTCAATCTCTATGGCTTCTCTGATGATTCTGTGGCTGGGATTTTCTATAGTGGCTAGGGTTTTGGTGCCATCGAAGTTGATTCTATGACCTGTGGCTTCCATGTGTTGGACTAGTGAGGAAGTGTGTTCCAGCTTTTTGACTGCATTTTTGTGTTCATCCAGGCGGGTGCTTATTCTTCTATTGGTCTGTCCAATGTATGTGGCCGGGCATGATGCACAGGGGACTTCGTATATGCCTTGGTTTTCCAGGTCAATTTTGTCTTTGGGGTTTCTGAGGATGGCTGCTATTTTTCTGTCTGTTTTGAAGGCAGTCTTGATGTGGTGTCTGTATAGTATCTTACTAATTTTGTCTGTAGTGCCTCTTATGTAGGGCAGGACAGCTGTTCCATGGGTCTGTTCATCTTCTGGGTCTCTATTATGTCTCAGTGTGTTTTTGTGGATCAAGTTGGTGATTTTGCTTTTGTGGAAGCCGTTGGCTGTCAATATTTTAGTCAGGGTGCGTAGTTCAGTCTTAATGTGTGTCTTGTCTGCCAGGCGTTTGGTTCTAGTAATTAGTGTTTTAGCCACGGAGTTTATCTGTGCTGGGTGGTGGTGGGATTGGGCATTGAGGTAGCGGTTGGTGTGTGTTTTCTTCTGGTATATGGTGTGTCCTAGTGTGCCATCTGTTTTTTTGTAGATTAGTACATCTAGGAATGGTAGTTGTTTGTTTGTTTCTGTTTCCATGGTGAACTTGATTTTGGGGTGTGCGCTGTTTAGGTGTGTTAGGAAATTGTTTAGGTTTTCTTGTCCATGGGGCCAAATCACGAATGTGTCATCGATGTATCTTAACCATAGTTTGGGTTTGAGGATGGCATTGGCCAGGGCTCTGGATTCGAATTCTTCCATGAACAGGTTTGCAATGACAGGTGACAGTGGTGATCCCATGGGGGCTCCTTCTATTTGTTTGTATGTTTGTCCTTTGTATATGAAATATGTGTTGGTTAAGCAGTGTTCTGTTAGTTCCATGAGGTGTTTAGCTGGTTGTATTTATTTTTGATGATTTCAAGGGTCTCTTTTATTGGGACTTGAGTGAATAGTGAAACCATGTCAAAACTTACAAGCAGATCTTCTTGCTCCACGTGTAGATCTTTGATCATTTCCAAGAAGTGGTATGAGTTTTGTACATGAGAAGCTGCTGTTTCAGCATGGGGCTGTAGCTCTTTTGCTAGGTGTTTAGCTAGGTTTTGTAGTGGTGCTCCTCTGGAGCTGACTATGGGTCTGAGAGGTATGCCTTCTTTGTGTATTTTTGGGAGGCCGTATAGTTTGGGGCATCTGGAAGATTTCTCTCTGGGTATGATCGTGTGTTGGATCTCTTTGCTTATGTGGCTGGTTATAATTTTCTTCTTGGTTAATTTTTCCAGATATGTGGTTGGGTCTGTGTTTATGGGTTTGTATGTGGAGTCTTGGAGTAGATCTGTCAATTTTGTTTCATAGTCTTTTCTGTCCATTACTACAGTGGCATTCTCTTTATCTGCTGGGAGGATGATTATGCTGCTGTCTCTTTTCAGGGTTTGTAGCGCTTTAATTTCATTTTGCTGCAAGTTGCTTTTGGGTGGTTTGCTTGTGCATAGGATGTTGGTAACTTGGTGTCTTATTTTATCAGCTTCATCTGTATTTAATTTAGTTAGGCTGGATTCTACTGCACATATGATGGATTCTGTGGGGATTTTTTGGGGTGCTATAGCATAGTTGAATCCTTTGGTTAGGACTTCTGTTTCTGTTTTGGTGAGTTCTCTGTTGGAAACATTGTACACTAATTGTTTCAGGTGTTGTTGTGAGTTGTTGGGGGTTTTCTTGTCATGTTCTAATTTCTTTTATTTATTTATTTATTTATTTATTTATTTATTTATTTATTTATTTATTTATTTATTTATTTATTTATTTATTTATTTATTTATTTATTTATCTATTTATCTATCTATCTATCTATCTATCTATCTATCTATCTATCTATCTATCTATTTATTTATTTATTTATTACGGTCTTAGACCAGCAATAGACATCACTATTTACAACATACATAAAAATACTGACACATTACAATACATTAATAGTGGATAAAAACATCTGTTAAGAAAATACATGTTCTCAAACAGTGGTTTATATGAGCGGAGAGCCAATAAGTATGTGTGTAAATATCATTTTCCAAAGTTTGTTCTATCTCCGAAAATTGTCACAAGTTGACAGCTATAATTCTGTAACCAATTTTTTTCTAGTAGACATTGCAGCAACACAGATTTTTGCCACTGCACGCGTAATAGCTGGGTTTGAATCCTGGAGGAGAAAGTCTACATAAAAATTGTCTGCCCTCCCTTGCAATCTCTCTAGTAAGGGGAGAATATACATTGACCTATATACTCTGTATAACTCACAGTACAATAAAACATATGAGATATCTTCAACTTCTCCTTTATCACATACACATACCCGTTCTGCTATTGGTGTTTTCTTATACCTGCCCTGAAGGAGTGCTGATGGGAAAATATTAAATCTGGCTCTGAAGAATGCTATTCTTTGTTTTGGGAAGATCAGATCATTTAGACATCTTGCTGACTACCACACTCCCTGTTTAATTCTGTCCCTGCTGTGGTGAGCCAACCTATTTAATTCTTCTTGGAACTCCATGTCCTTCATTCTATTGATTACTACTTGTTTTGCTTGGTCAAAGCCTAGGGACATTAAGAATACAGGTGAGAGCCCATAGGAGCCCAGCTTGTGGTCTATTGCCTACTTCCAGGAGGAGGGGTAGTTATCAGTCAGTACTAGAAGGGTCAGTCCCTCTGGGAAGAAATGCATTTTTAGCCAATGAATGATCATCATCTTCCAGTCTCTTATCTGAATTTGGGGCATGCCTGTCTCAATTCTTACCTGGGCATTTGGAGTTCCTTTGGGTGCAGCTAAGAAGGCTTGCAGGAAATTGGTTTGTATAGGTTCTAGCAAGTCTTTTTTTGCAAGGATTCCTGTTTGTGCCCCATATAGAATTTGTGCCAATGTTTTGGCTTCAAAAAGTTTTAAGGCCGCAGGTACTAATTGCCCTCCACCAGTGTAAAAGAAAGCATTTAATTGCATTTGAGGACCTATAGGCTGCTTGTAATGTGCGATCCAGGTGTGCCTTCTATGTCCCTTGTGAGTGGAAAACTACCCCAAGATATCTGAATGTCCTAACCTGTTCTAAACTATACCCTTCTATTTTCCGGGAACATTGTCCAGGTCTTTTAGCAAAAAACTAAAACTTTTGATTTATCAAAGTTAAGGACCAGCTTATTCTGTTTACAAAATTCAAGTGTTGCCGTAATTGCTCTCTTCAGTCCTATTGGAGTTTGTGAGATTTTTTTCTATAAGTATGATCAAAATGTTGTAGTGTTTATTCCATGCTTCAAGTTAGTTTAATATGAACACTTGGTTGAATTTGAATCGCACACCTAATTGTGTGTTTATGTAGTAGGGTTTTGGTGTTGTGCAAACACCATAATTTGGTCATAAGGGGCTAGAAGATTTAGTATAATCCCGCTGATACTAATCTCATTTGCTCAGCTATGCCATCTGAATAGAGTTGTGATAGAAAATAGAAGATTAAATTTTGCCTCCTATAACTGACACAGAGTTGAATCTCTATGACCTTATAACAATCAGGGCTGCTGTAGAAATTTCTTCTTATTGGTTGCTTTAATTTTTCATCTTCATCATCTTTGTATGCTGCTACTGTCTGGGATGAATACTTTGCCTGAAGTGCACATGACTGGGTCAATGTTGACAACTGAGCATAGTTTTTTGTGGCACATTTAACATCACATATTTGTAATTGTATCAATGTTATTGCATATATCATTAATATAACTTAAACTTTATATTTTTGGATCCACAAAATATATATGCCATAATGGGTATGTTGGCCTTTAAAGTAGCACAATATCTGTTGGTTCTGCTCCATAGACTAGCTTTAGCTAACCTTTCTGGAAACATAGTACAACAATTTGCCTTGGATGTCTTGATTCTCTGATTAATTTAGCATGCAAGCATATGCCAATGGCTTTTAAAGCCATTTTCCCATAAGAAAGAAATGAAAGAAGTTGGTTTCAAATGTCTAACAATAAAATATACTAGCTGGATAACATTATAGGGAAAGAGGATTAATGACCTTCTGGTGTGTCATTCCCAACATTGAGAACAGACACTTACAAAACATATGTCTGTCTTTCTTTCTTTCTTTCTTTCTTTCTTTCTTTCTTTCTTTCTTTCTTTCTTTCTTTCTTTCTTTCTTTCTTTCTTTCTTTCTTTCTTTCTTTCTTTCTTTCTTTCTTTCTTTCTTTCTTTCTTTCTTTCTTTCTTTCTTTCTTTTATGTTTAAAAAATTATTACTAGAATTAAAATGAATCTGCTTGGCAGAATGGCATATGACTGCTGTCATATATCATTGTTACATATGTAAGCAGGCATCTCAGCTTTTAGGGGCAAGCCAAATTACATGTAGCAAAAGAGGACTGTCAGAAGGGAATAATTAATATTTTCTCTGCATCTTTTTAGCACTGTAATATCTGGAACTCAAAGTGGTATGCATCCTGCTTCGCATCACAGTGAGGTTGACCTTCAAGATCAGGAACCTGGTCCTTCCTCTACGACCATAGCCCAGACTTGGTCCCATGATGCAGCTAGAGGGGAGGCCTCTCTTCTTCACTTGGCTGAGGGAAGTCATTATGGTGACTCCCAAGGAGGATTCAGGGCTGTATCTTGGCAAGAGCGAGCGTGCAGTAGGCCTGGAGTGGAAGTCACTTTTATGCCTGCTGCTGCTGGCCTTAGATCTGCTGAGCCTTCTGAGTCAGATGTCCCGGTTAATCTGCAGCTCTTGATTGATAGGGTTATCAGAAAAGGTATCTCTGAGAGTATTCAATGATTTTCCCGACATTCTTCAGTGGCATCTGAGGTTTCGGTGAGACCGTCTCAGGATCAGGAGGCTCTACTTTCAGAAAGGGGTTCCTGGATTGAGGAAGGTGTTTCTCCTTCTGCTTCGGCCTTCAGTTGCTCCTTCAGTTGCTGCTGAGCATTCCTTGATTGGCGAACCAGACAAGAGGGAGTCTGACATGTCTGAGGATGAGCACCTTACTCCTGATATTTCAGTGTTCACAGGATGTTTCAAGCATACTTTATTCACACTTTTGCTATTCAAAGCTAGAAACACGGCCAATCTGAAGGATGCGGATGATGAGGATGCTGCTGCCCAGCCTCCCACAGAGTCGGATATTCCCTTCAACGAACCTACGGTGAGAAAGGAGGTGGTCCAATCTCCTAGGCTTTTTCTGAAGGTTGTTCAGCTGGAGCCACCTGCTGAGGGCTGAAGACAGGGCCCAATCCCTTGTCTTCAGACCACTGGTTTTTCAATGTCAGTCCAGAGCTCACCAAGAACCTTCAACTGGCTGTGGTTGATGCACCTGTAGCAGCATTGGCCTCCACTCTTCAGCTCCTTCTAATCCTCAAGGCCAAGGAAAAGTGGATTGAACAGTCTCTCCAGAGATCACACCAGGTGGCTGCCTGGGCAGTCAAGGCATCTACAGCAGCTCATTCTTCACCAAAATGTCACTTAAATGGTTGAAGCAACTACAAGAGAGAATTCCGGCAGCAGACATCCAAAACCCATCAGGATCTCAATAAGATAGTAGCTGCAGCTGAATTCACAATGGATGCCACTCTTCAAGGGGTCAGATTTGCCACCAAAGCTATTGCTTCTTCCATGGCATAATTGGCAGACTGAGGGAAGGAAGCAGTGGAAACTAGTATTGACCCCTGTACGAAGGGACAAGCTTTTTGGGGAAGCTTTAAAACTGTTCCTGGTCAAAACCAAGGATAAGAGAAAGGTGCTTCCATCACTCTACAAGAGCGCAGAGAACCAACCTGTCCCTTACTTCAGGTGCCTAACTTTCTGGGTGGAATCTGGATCCAGCTTCCATCACTCAGCCAAGGCCCCCTATCAATGTCCTGAGCCTCCTTCAGATCATTCAGGCAAGGGCAGACAGCTGTTCTCGGGCAAGCAGCCTTTTTGAGGAGGAGGAAGTCACCCATTCCGCCGCCAATGCTAATTTTTTTCAGTCTTTCCCCACTGGTGGACAGTTAGCAAGGTTTGCTGACAAATGGGGAGATATTACATCAGATGCCTGAGTGTTAAATACAGTAAAATTAGGTCTTTCACTAGAGTTCTACTCCACTTCTCCGAGGTTTTACATCTCCCTATTTCTAGGGTTAAGGTAAGAAGGGGGAACATGGAATCAGGTATCCAACACTTGCTGGGGCTCAGAGGCATCCAAAAGATCCCAGAGGACCAACAGGGGACAGGATTTTATTCCAGACTCTTTGTCATCCCCAAGGCCTCGGGTGGGTAGGGTGGAGGGCAATTCTTGACTTGAAAAGGCTCAATAAATTCATACTTTACAGGCGTTTTAAAATGCATTTCCTCCAGACTATTCTGGAGAATATTAGGCAGGGGTTTTTCCTCACTTCCATAGATTTGACAGAAGCTTATTTACACATTCCAATCTGTCATTCACGTAGAAGTTTCTTACGGTTTTGTTATCAGGGGCAGCACTTCCAATATAGGGCTCTTCCCTTTGGGTTATCTTCTGCCCCTAGAGCTTTCACCAAAGTTTTGGCTACCCTGGCAGCACACCTACATTCCTTCCCAGTGATAGGAAACTTTGCCCTCCTGTACACAGGAGATTTGACTAAAGTTTTGCAATCCCTGACTATGGCTCTGTTTGAGCCTCTAAGATTGGCTAGTCTGCATCTTCTTACTCTGAAGGCAGCCTTCTTGGTGGCAATCACTTCAGCCAGAAGAGTATTGGAATTGGTCGATCTCTCAGTTTGCCCAGATCTATGTAACTTTCATCCTCACCAAGTAGTTTTGAGGATGGACCCATCATTTATCCCCAAAGTCAACACCTTGTTCCACAGGTCTCAAGAACTGGTTCTTCCAGATTTCTGTCCCAAACCGGTTCATGACTTAGAAAAAGCTTGGCACACCCTAGATGTGCATAGGGTATTGAAGGTCTATATCAAAAGGACATCTGAATTCTGCAGAATGGAATCCCCTTTTTTTTCCTTTCAACCTGCCATGTTGGGAGGAAAAGTGACCCCCATCCACAGTCAATAGGTGGATCAAGTCATGCATATCCAGGCTGTACTCTAGTTGTTTCCTCACAATATCCAAAGGCATTACAGCTCATTTCACTCACAGTGCTGCAACAACTGTGGCCTGGGCAATGCAGGCATCAACTGAAGAGGTCTGCAAGGCAGCCAATTGGACATCCCCATCTTCTTTCATTCGCCACTATCGTCTGGACACCTTTGCTTCAGTGGATGCTGCGTTTGGCCAAAGGGTTCTGCAGAGAGTTGTCACGAGCATGGGGACCAGGATCAGTCTTAAACCCTCCTAAGGACAATACAGCTTTGGTATGTCCCACTCCTCACCTGTTGCAGCCTTACAAGGAAGAATGGGTGTTGTCTTACCTGAATGCCATTTCTCCTTGGAGGCAAGACAGGTCAGCCCACCCTAATGGAACTGGTCTGTATTGTGGGCCAATGGGAGGAGGGAGCCAATAACGGTCTCGATTTGTCTTGTCTTTCGTGATGGCTTCGCCAAAAGCTAGGAGGAGCTATCCAGAGCGGGCAGAGCTAGGCTAATAGCCTTTTAGACAGACTCATTCCATGCAGCTAGGATAAGAGCAACCCACTCCTGACCTGTCTTGGCATTCAGATAAGACAATGCCCATTTTGGACTCTACATTCTGGAGTCTTCAATTCCACAGGAATAATGGTTCCTAGATTTTTATGCCATATATATCTAAGTTTCTGGATTTTAGGTACCTTGATTCAAAAATTGTGCCAATAAATTATTTTGCTACATCACTGAAACATTTTGCATACATTTATCTCTTCATCATAAGGCCACTTCAAGTAGGGCAGTGTTGCGAGCCCAGTCTTGCCTACCATAAAGTATTCCTCCTTTCCAAGACTGTTTGAAAGTCAACAAAATAGATGTTTAAAAAATTACAGATTCAACTAGTGTGCTCCTTAAAACATGATTCATTAAAAAAAATTCATAATGGACTCTAATTTTATACCCAGAGTTGAAATAGATACCAATATGGAATTGAAAAGCCATGGAAAGTGAAGGAACACTTTATTCCTTCTCTCCTTCTGTTACTTTTCCAGAATGTTCTTGAGATATTTTTTTCAGCGATACTTTTATCCTCTTAGAAGAAAGATATTTTTAAAACATATTTCTCCAATAGGGTAAAAGTGAACAAAAGAATATTTAAATATGTTTTCTCTCTGCAGTTTTTCTTCTTAAGATTACTTCCTTCTCAATATGTTTTTGCAATGGAGAAGTAGCTGTTTAGTTTACTTTACTTGCCTTATACATATACTGTCATTGTAACCAATGAATTTATTCTAATATCTAAACTTTAAAAGAAATTTAAGAGCAAGAGTGTTTGTCACATCGAGTATACTTGAGTTTTACTTCCCATTCTAGAATTTAACTCATAGATTTCATCTTCAGCAAGTATATACCATTCTATTTAATGTACCTCACAATACTGTAGTAAGTTCCATTTGAAAATTCCAAATGAGAGCTTGGTGGAGGAAAGGTGATACATTAAGATGACAAAGAGAAAACCATTTATTAGCCTTATTGCCCATTTTATTTTATAATGCTGTGCATAATTACCTTCATGTTTAAATTATTTTTGCATATAGAATCTGTTAAAATATATCTATAAAATAATTATAATATAATAAAAATGTGATGAAAGAAGATCTAAAATATGAAAAAATAATTCTTTATCTCTTGAAAAATCATTCAAGGCTTCAAAGAAACAGCATTTCAAGAAGTTAACTCCAAGTTACTGAAAAGCTTATAAAAAGGTTTCAAACTGCTAGCCCTAAAAATTAACCCCAAGTAAGTTTTAGGGTTTTTTTTTTACACATAAAACTAAGAAAATTGCAAGAATGTATAGTAAAACTGGAATGTTTTGCAAAATCAAGGATATTACCTTTGTGTGAGGTAAGTATCAGGATTCATTCCTAATTTTGCTATTTAAATACAGTGAAACTGTAATATTAAATCATCAGTCAAGGCTTCACTTATAGAGGTGACAGCCCAGATGTGTCTATAAATCATGGTAGAAATTTTATCACTGCACACATTAAATGATACGATATAATAAATAACATACAGAATGTAAAATATATAATATCATGGTTTTGCAAAACTTGAAACTCCACGAATGAAGGTGAATATAAGTGTCCCAGGATAATATTTCAGGATCCAATCAGTCACTGGGACCAGACGTTTTGTCTTCTGAGCTTTCACACTTACACTGGAGCCCATCTTCATGGAACTTCTCTCTATTGCCTGTTGTAAGTGGCTTTTTAAATGTTGATTGGGGTGCGTTGATAGTTGGCTTTTAAGTCATTAGCTGCTGTTTGCTTGAGCAGCCCTAATTTTCTAAGTATTTGATAGGCTGGTGGTAAACCAGCACTCCTGTTGACTGGCAAGGGACCTGCTTCCCAGACTTCAATCACTTCCATGGCTCATCCAACAATCTTGGTAGCTGAAAAATTAAAAAATTGAATGTGTGTCCTTGTCCACTGCAGTGCAAGGCTACCAATGAGTTCAGGTCTCCTTGTCTGACCGTTCTGTTGTGTTCTTGCAATCTGATAATTAGCTTTCTCCCTGTCTGCCCTGCATAGGCACAGGAGTAATGCATGGAGAGGATTCAGTAGATTACATTGGAAGTATCTTCCATGTCCAAGTGATCTTTACAATGCATACTTTGTCCTTGTATGGTAGCCTTTGGGTGATGTGCGGTGCCCGCTTGCAGATCTCAGAAGCTGCATTCTACAGCTTCCAAAATATTTTTGATGTATGGCAGGGTGTGCCATGTGGTTGATCTTGTACTTGTTTCTTTTTTTCTGTCCCCACCATGTCTGTGGGGGGAAGTTGGATCCTGCAACTTGAAACTCTAGTTGAATGGATAATTCAGAAACAACCCGAAAATTGCTTACATAGTTTAGTGCCAGAATTTTCTTTGATAAATAATCAAGAATAATTGATTAGGTGATAGGAGCCTTATTCCTTTTCCTTGCTGAAGTTCCAAACAGGACCTCCAGGACCTCTCCAACTGTTATTTTCATAGTGAAAAGTTTCCAAGCTAATAGTAATTCTTCCCATCCAATTAATTGATACAGAGGTTGTAATTAATCCAGAATAATTTTGGTACACAAAATTCCTGTATGGAAGACAAATCTTGTGATACATATCAAGTGCTATTTGACTCTCACTTGGATTTCAATCCTGCATAAAGAATCATTATATATTCACAATTTCATCAACTCAAAGTTCTTTGTTTAAGAAATATCTTAAAGATCAATATTTTAAATACACACACACACATTGCACAGAGACAGAGAGATTATCCTGATCCTATGAAGGATTTCTGAATGCCAAACAAGTTTTCTACTATTTCAAGAGATGTAAATTGCTATCATTTTCGAAATAAACTTGAAGGTTGTTGTATATCAGTATGTATGACATTGAGTAGATTAACAGATTAACAGATAATCAGAGTTGGAAGGTACCTTATAGGTCATCTAGTCCAACTCCCTACCCAAGCAGGAGACCCTATACCACTTCTGACAAATGGCAGTCCAATCTCTTCTTGAAAGTCTCAAGTGAAAGATTAAAATCAATTGGTACAAAAATAGTAGCTGAAGTGAAATTAAGTGAGAACTTAGAAAAAATTCTCCCTTATTTTGTAAGAGAGCAATCTCATACACGCATATTCAGAATGTTGGGAGATACAGCTATGATACGACGTAAAGGAAATTTTGCTTGCTTTGTAGGCTGAAAATTAAAAAAAACATTTATTACAAAAATATAGCTTGTTATCTTAACAGATAACAGATAAGCAGAGTTGGAAAGGACCTTGTAGGTCTAGTCCAACCCCCAGCCCAAGCAGGAGACCCTACACCATTTGTGAGAAATGGCAGTCCAATTTCTTCTTGAAAATCTCAAGTGAAGATGCTCCGACAACTTCCAAGGGTCAGCTTTTCCATTGGTTGATTGTTTTCACTGACAGAAAGGTTCTCCTTATTTCCAGGTTAAATCTCTCCTTGTTCAGTTTCCATCCATTATTCCTTGTGTGCCCTGCAAGCACTTTAGAAAATAGATTGACCTCTCTGTGGCAGCCCATCAAATATTGGAAGACTGCTATCATGTCTCCCCTGGTCCTTCTCTTCACTAGACTAGCCATGCCCAGTTCCTGTAACCGTTCTTCATATGTTTTAGTCTCCAATCCCCTAATCATCCTGGTTGCTCTTCTCTGTACTTTTTCTAGTCTCGACATCTTTTTTATAATGTGACCAAAACTGGATGCAGTACTCTAGGTGTGGTCTTACTAAGGCTTTATAGAGTGGTATTAGTACCTCACTTGATCTCGATTGTATCCCTCTGTTAATACAATTTAGGATTGCATTAGCTTTTTTGGCTGCTGCTGTATATTGCTGGCTTATATTTAGCTGGTTGTCCACTAAGACTCCAAGATCCCTTTCACATTTATTGCTAATGAGCCTGGTTTCACCCAGTCTATATGTGCACTTTTGGATTTTCTTGCCTAAGTGTAGGACTTTACTTTTCTCTACATCGAATTTCATTTTGTTAAATAAGGCCCAGTGTTCTAGTCTGTCAAGATCCATCTGGATCCTGAGCCTATCTTCTTGGGTGTTAGCTATTCCTGCCAGCTTAGTATCATCTGCAAATTTGGTAAGTTCCCCTTCTATTCCCTCATCTAAGTCATTAATTAAGATATTGAAGGGTACTGGGCCTAAGACAGAACTTTGTGGCACCTTGTGACAAACCCTGTTTGTCAGCCAGTTGTGAGTCCATCTAGATTCTAGTGGTAGTGCTATCTATTCCACTTTTTTCTAGCTTACCAAGAAGTAGGTTGTGGTCTACTTTGTCGAATGCCTTGCTGAAATCTAAATATATTATGTCCACAGTATTTCACTGGTCTACTAATTTAGTCACTGGTCTGCTAGTTTAGAAATTTGGACTTCCAAAGTAGCATTATTTGAAAAGTCATTTATTCCACAAATAAGGCTGATAAGGTAAAGTTGAAATGTCTCAACATGTACATGAGAGATATAGGGAACATAGTTTAGGTATTGTATGGACTTCAGAATAATTTGAAAAGAACTAAGTTTGTACCAAAGGGATGAGACCCACTTGAATCAGAATAAAATGCCAGCACTAAAATGATATCAGGTGATAGTTCAAAGTGAATTTTACTGGAAAGCTAAGATATACTTATAAAATATCACCTAAAAGTTAAATCATCCTTAAGGGTTAAAGTCAAAATTTCACTTACGTATAAATAGAAAATTGGTCAAGGACATCAAGTACAGTCACATATGACTTTAAAAGAGGAGCTTTTAAAACAATGAGGACAAAAAGCAAATTTGGAATAGAAAATCAAGAAGGTCAAATTTTCGTGCTGGGAAATTAATTAAAAGCCCAAGAAAATAAAACCTCAGTTATTATTTATACTGCATGTCAAGTAAAGTGTCACCATGGTTATCACCAAAACTATAGATTAAAAAGCATATTTCAGACAGTAGTTGTCTTGCCTAAAAGATAAAAAATAGAATCATGTAACACAAAAGAAAAAGACAGTAAGAGTTGCAAAATATATATTTCAGAATGTTATTTATTCACACTATTATCAGCACTACTGCCCTAGTCATTTTTAGCTTTTCTCTTACTACTTAATGAACATCTTTTCTGATTTGAGAAGCTAGAAATTTAAAATTATAGATAAAAATACTGAATTTCACTAATCCATATATTTTTACACATAATCCAATATTATACTGTGCCTTTACTATTACATGCCCGACTGGAAGTTACAAGTTCACAGATTTAGTTATCATTCAAAAATTGCTTATGGTCTATTCACTGTTTCACTGTCTGCTATCCATGGTAGATTTGCTCAGGATCTTTTTTTTTTTGCACAAACCCCTATCATTTTAAAGCAACTTTATAACCTTTCTAATGACCCCAGCACATTATAGTACTTGGTTTGATAACCACTGAGTTAAAGAAATTGTTAGCCAAGGACTTTCAGAAAGAATGTTTTGTGATACCAAGGCAATAGATGGTATAGGCCAAATACAGGTGCTTGTTGGGAAGATGATGATGCTTGATGATGATGATATGCTGTATAAGTATCTAAAGAAAACTGTTGTGATGTGAGGTAAATATATGTATGTTACCTATAAATTAAAATTAAAGCTTGAAGTTGGAAAGTTTTCCATGCCATTGGTTTCCTTATGTTCAACAAATAGAAAGATTTAAGTTAGATAAAAAAACCTGTGAAGTTGAAAGGGTAAAACTGAATTTTATGTAGAGCTCAATACAAATGATATTACTGCTAAAATGTACACATTTTGATTGAATGAACAGCTTAAAGATTGTATAATAAAGTAAGCAAAAGATGTTGGATATAATAGACAATTGGCCAATGGGACAGTATGTGGAAGAAAGCAATGACATTTACATTGAATTATAATGTGTATGTGTGTGTGTTATTGTTGTTGTTGTTGCTGTATTGTTGGGCATGGCACCAGATAAATTGTCAAAATTATATAAGATTTTAAATATTTGTTGTAAAAGTAATCAAACTGATGGAAAAAATTTTTAATCTTTGTTGGGTAGACATGCAACAAGCTAGAAAATATTGGGATCAAGCATATATTTTGATGCAGAGGATTTTAAAAATGAATCTACAATTGAAAGCAGAAGTTTAATAGACAAACAAATGAAAATATTTAATGGAATTTTTCTTTTTTAAATCTTTTTCTGTTTATGTATCTTTTAATTTTGTATTTTTTTCAAAATCAATAAAGTTATAAACAAAAAAGAAATAAAGTGAAAAATTCTAAAACACATTATCTAAATGACAAAATGGACATTGCTGTTCTTTCATTATATATCTAAGCAAACCAAATTTCCAATTTTCACATGTGGTGACGTGACACAGTCTGATTATTGGTGGCTGATTAGAAAAATGTTATGGTGACTGTTAATAAGGGATAAGGACAGTATGGAGTTGCAGATAATAAGACAAATTCCATGTTCAGAGAAAAGACAAATAAATTGCTATTATAATTAAATTATTAAAATATAATATTTACACTTATCTATAGCATATATTTTGGTTACTGGTGGATAACATCCAGTTGAAAAAAGTGAAGAAGACTATATTTTTCAAATAAATAAGAAAGATGAGGGAATTCTATCTGGAAATTGTTGCAGGTATATTGCTTAGAAAATTATGGCAATGGAAGGCCTGATTGTGAAGGAATATATTATGCATGATGTAGAAAATATAGCCTTAAAAGTAATACTGCGCCAAAATATGATATTACTTTAGCTTTGAAAGGCCATGAAAGAAAGGAGCAAAATCAAAGTGTGGTGATGCTAAATGGGTTTGGACCTGAATTGTGATGGGATCAAGAGGAAAACTCATTTTTGTCCACATTTCCTTTTCATTTTTAAAGAGGAGTCCTCATATATCTTCATAAGGAATAGGAAGGCTTTCCTACCCATCTTTCTTCTCAGTAAACAATAATAACATAACCATTTTGTAGAATGTGTTTAATAGCAAAGGCTATCAAACACATGGCTACAAAAATACCATGGTATGTTATATAAATACCAGTTTTTAGGGAATTTGGCCAACAGATTATTATCTGATCTTGCATCCAAAGGCTTTAAGCATCTAAGTTGGTTCCTAAAAAAATATTGGACTTTGGTTTGATCCAGTAAAGTCTTATGCTCACTATTCCTCACAAAATAGTTCATATTTCATATAAAAATTCTAGGTAAACTCTGATAGGCAGATTCCGTTCCTGACGCCAAATTCTGAAATAATGAATTTCCAGGTTGATCAGTTTCTTTGGCTTTCTATGCTTTCTCTAAGGTAACAACTACCTGTATTCTTGGGACTTGTCCCAAGCAAATGTGGGTAGGATGGAGATCTCTGTGAGTGAACACATGGCAAACACAAGCTGCAGCTGTTCTGCTGAGCTGTGGCTATTCCCTTTCCACATCAAGACAGAGACTGATTCTCAGTCACATTCATTTCTGCTCAGTTGGTGTAATGAGGGCTCCCTCTCCTGTTTTACAAGTGGGAAAGCTGGATAATTGATTTTCCATTTCTAGCAACCTATGTGTTCTGCTTGCAGTTATTTGTACCTCAATGAATAAGTTACACTTTTAAAACAGTCACACTGTATTTAGTTCTCTTGCTTCTAAATACTCATTTTTGGGGAACTATTACCGATTCAAGAAATTGGATCTCACACATATTATTATTTTCACTTTACACAATGTTTTATTGACATTTATTCAGTGTTAGATGAAACAATATACAATTCCTGATAATTTTACATAGTATTAGGAAAAAAAACATTCAACTATCTTAACACCTTAAATCACAGCTGATTACTCAGGCTTATATATTATTTCAATCTCAACTAGCTTTAACTATCATAGACGTCAATTCAGTAGACAGATAAAATAACAACATAACCACCAGGTACATGGAGAGAGTTCAGAAGATTGAATATGTCTTCCTCAAGTGTGTAATCACTGCTGCAATCTTGACCTTTTTTATTTTCCCTGTCAATGCTCGTGATAACAAGATATATCAGTGACATAATTCAACTATACCAAAATTTTGTATGCAGTTGCCATAGCTTTGATTATACAGACCTTTATCAGCAAGGTGATGTCTCTGCTTTTTAATCTACTGTCTATATTTGCCATAGCAATTATGCATATAGCATGTGCTAATTTGATTATTGAATACATTTAAAGCAGGAATACATTTAAAGCAGGATATATTATATGTATATTTTATATAATAAAATTATTGTATATATGTTGATCTAACAGCATAATGTTGACATACACACTAAGAATGGCATCCAGTTATGACCGCTTATCCCAGTTACATGAACACATAAAAGGAAAAATATAATGTGGTTTATCAGTATAAAGAATTTCAGTTCTTTTCATACATCTTTATCCCCAAAAGTTCAATATTACTTATGTATTCTTAGTCATCCAGAACTGTTGCATAAATCATAAACTGTAAATGACTGTATTCAGTTGTATCAAATATTTGAAAAAATGTCATAGCGTAAGAAGAGCAGTGACTGTGAATACAATAGCCCTGAAAAAAGGGAATAAATAGATTTCTTGCTATAATTGAAGATTTCCAAGTATGATCGCATGAAGCAGTCTTCAATTTCAGTCAATTTTCCAGTGGATCCATTCTATAGCTGTATGACAACCATCCATAACTAATATGTAATAGCTGGTTTAAATCTACAATTCAAAGCTGCCTCTTTGTGATATAAAATTTTGTTTTAACTGGACTCATTTTCATAAAACATTCCTGAACAGTGGTTGGCTGTCCAGAGATAGTAATTGCCTAATATGAATATAAGGACCACTCATTTATCATTGGATCTAAGGATAGTTAAGAAAAGTCTCTCTCCATTGCTCAGTGGAGTAATACATGCTTTGCATATAAAGTGCCCCTGATTGATTGTGTGAAGTTTCCAACTGGCAGAGCTTAGAAAAACCCTTTCCCAAGATTTAGAGTAATGGTGTCTTACAAAATACAATATTTAGAGAGATTTCACTTCCAAGTTTGTTTCAAAGTTTAAAAAAAGAAAACAACGTAAGAAGAGAAAGCAAATGTTGTTCATTAATATTTTCTGAAGAGCAGATTGAGTAAGCACACTGATATATTTTTTTTTGCCTTTTCAGTTATAATTTGTTATATTTTTGTTTCTATTTCATCTACAGTAAATATTTATAATTTTGAATGTATGCCTTTCATTGATGCATGAAACTAACTAAACCTGTACCCTTTATTCTCATTTTAATTTTTCTTCTACATGCACTGTTGGACACTTCTGATAATCTGCATGATTTAATGAATCCCTAAGTAAACAGAAAGTAAACCAGTCTCTAGTTACTGAAAGTATAGATCAGTCTTTCTCTGTCAGTGTAAACAATACTGAACATTGGTGAATCAATGGGATGACTTACTAGTTTACACATCATTCATGCCATGTTTTATTGAAAGTTTTATTAAATAAACTATAATTGGCAATCCAAACTATGGTTGGATTCACACAACACCTGAAGTCAAACTGGGTATGATGTGTGAACCACCTTCTAATGTAAACCTTCTTAGAGAATTTGGAAACATATTCAAGGCCTTCCAATGTTATTGAGCTAAGACTCCTAACAATTCAGCCTACATGGCTAATCGTTTAGAAAGCTAGATGTTGTAATATATGAACATCTAGAAGGCCACAGGTTTCTCATCCTTCCAATAGTATGAAAACTCTTTATTCTCCCTCTTATTACTGGCTCTGCTTCAGAAAATGTATTGTTGTTGCTATTCACGTCTTATGGCTGACATGAACCTTATCTATTTGTAAGCATTTTCTATCGCAGAAGTCAGCATTCTTTTTCATGTGCAGCTGTAAATGGAATATTTTTCTTCCACAGCACCTGGTCTCCTGTCTATTTCAGTACTTACTACCGCAATTTCTTGGATTGCACTGTTGTCTATCTTCTTTCCTACTTTCATTATGTTAAATATAGATTCTTTGCAAATTTCTCAAACAGAGATCTGCAGCAGCAGAAAAGAAAGCCACGTGTTTGAAAATATCCCTTTCCAGAGAAGTTTTTGCTTGGGCTTTTATATACTGCAGCCTTATCTGTACCTCCTGAGCACAAATTGGCTGGAAATAAAGCTGGTTTAAGAAATAATTTTCAAACCTCTCCTCTGCTTTGACCTCTGATATGCTGTTCATTTTTTTATGTCATCACCCCACCACAATTGCTGGATTCCCAATTTTCTTTTTCCTAGATTTTTTTTACTGTGCTTTAAGGAGAGTGACAAATTTATGTCAATTTCACCTGGTTTAAAATACTGGTTACAACATCTTGAAACCATATTTACTACTGAATCTATTAAAAAAAAGAAAAGGAACAAAAGTCTTCACTTTTTCACTGTTTCATCATTAATGGACACTATTAATAAGATCATTTTTGCTCAGCATATGTTTTGCATTTTATTTTCCTGTTTACTGTCCTCTCTCCCATGGTATATTTGATGAACAGGGACTCTGACCACTAAAAGCTTATGATGTAGACAATTAGCAGCTCTTGTTATCATTGTTAGTTTTTAGTGATGTAAGTCAACATATGCATCTTTTCCATAGAAAGGTAGGATATTGATTTTAAAGGAATAAATCAACAGGCATTCACATCTCTTAGGCTGCAAAAAATAAAATAAAAAAAATAAAGTGGTGCATGCTCATAGCCTTGTTCTCCCTTTACTCAGGTCAATGAAATCAGAGATTGCATATAATACACCGTGATTGGGTTTTGCTATTGTTAAGTCATCCAGCTACTAGGAATGAATCTTTTTAAAAACAAAAAAATAGAAAAATGACCTGATATGTTTAGCCTATTAGCCTGTATATGTATGTTTGTTTATTTATTTATGTATATGGTTATACTTATCCCAATTACATGAACACGAGGAAAAATATAATTTGGTTTATCAGTATAAAGAATTTCAGTTCTGACTTCCGGTTTGAGCCTCTTTGCAGACAGACCGAAACCGCGATTGTGCATGGTTTCGATCCATGCTCGCCGCTGGAGCGCCCTGAACCAGCTGGTTTCGGGCCTAAGCCACCCTGTAGAGGTGGTGAAGAGGGGGGAGACTGCCAGCAGGGTTGAGGAGAGCCGCATCTCTCCTCCTCAGCTAGCCATTACTCCCTTTCCTGAAGGTGGTTGCAGCGGTGGTCAGAAATGGCCACCTCAAAGAAGAACTCGACCGGAAAAGAATGTGCAGGAGGAAGATAAGGCAGGATCTGGAAAAAAGGGAGGAGACTGCCTGGAATTAAAAGGAATTTATAGTAAAACCTCAATAAGACTTCTAAAAGATACATTTTAACTGAAACTTGGCTACAAAATACTAGAACCCCAGGAAAAGAAAGTGGAAAAAAGAAGCATGAAGAAACAGCTTGGGAGTATTTGGATTGTTTGGTGATCTCTGGATTTTTGGTTATTGCATTTGAATGACTAAAATCAATCGGGTGGTTGTTTAAAAGTGTTTTTAAATGTCACTACTTTTAGATGAACTGAAAATGGAACTTAAAAAGTACAAAGAAGATGCGCAAGAAGGGAGAGGTTCTTTTGGCTTTGTATTTCAATTTTTAGAAATGGAGATCTCGAACTATGAGAAACAACAAGAAATGCCTGCAGAACAAGAAGACTGGGACAAAGAAGAAGCTATCTTTAATGAACAAGTAATTTTATGTGGGAGAAAAAAGGAAAGGGGGAAAAGAGAATGAAAAGTTTAAGATTTGAAAAACAACCAAGAAAAGGAATAATAACTTGAAAAATAAGTATAATATTAGAAAGCAACAGAAGAGAGGAATACAGAAGAGAGAATTAGAACTAGAGAGACAAGGGGGTAAAAAGGGGAGGGAGAAGGAGAGAGGGAAGAAGGAAAGGAAAAGAAGTTATAAAGGACAGAAACAAGATATGGAGAAACAGGGCCTATTTAGAGATAATGGGTGAAAATTTAATTGAAAAAGGGATTCTGCAAAGGTACATAAGATAGTATTGTTATATTAGAAATAGAAATAATTTTAGAAAATATGAAACAATGTATGATTAAAATGATGGATAAATTAGTTATTGTAATCTAGTGAAATGTTTGTTAATAAATAAATGAAATAAAATGAATGAGAGAATTGAATTAGGAAAGGATGGGAACATTTTAATTATTTAATGTTTTATAAAATATAAGGGAAGAGAAATAGGGGGGAAAATTAATTACTGAAAGCTTGTAAGTGTTCTCAAGGAAGTATGATATTTAATTGAAAAGTAATGTTAAAGATGTTAAGACTTTAATGAATATTAATGATAGAATTGAATTGGAATGGAATGAGTGTTTTAATTACATATATTTATAATCACTTTTTAAGAATTTTAAGAATGTACCAAGCAGAATTCGACTGGAAGTTATTATATTGAATGTTATATCCTCAAGGTATATATTGAAGCTTAAATAAGAGTTGAATGGATAAAATTAAAAGATGTAAAGGTGTCATATTCCAATTAGTAACTACAGGAGAAAATTTGTTTAATGAGAAAAGAAAATATGAAATTGAAACAGGACAGACAAAAGTATAAATATAATGATTTGAATTGATATAATTAAAATAAAATTGAGAAAATTAAGAGAGGAGAAAAACTATGTAGAAAATGCAAAACAGTAGTAAGATATGGAATAGAACATAAAAAGTGAGCATGAAATTGAGTTTGTGTCTGTATGAAGAAGTGTAACCCGGGACCATGCTATTTTCAAAACAAGATGTTTTATTTGTATTATGTTTTTTGTGTGTGTGAAAACTCAAATAAAATTTTCAAAGAAAAAAAAGAATTTCAGTTCTGTGAATCCATTATTTTGTGTACTGTATTTCTATTTCTTCTAGCTAATAAATGGTCTAAAGATGTGGTAGGCTGGATCCATTAAGTGGTTAATATCTTCTTCAGAAAGAATACTTACTGCCTGTGGCCCCCTTTTAAGAAACTAACTCAGTAATTCTGAACAACTGCAACCCATTAAAAAGTATTTATTTTTATTATCATAATTTTATTCATTTATAATATGACATACAAAAAAAAAAAATACAAAAGCAATATTTAAAGTTGAGAGTAGATTTTAATGTCTTATTTTACTGCACCAAAGGAGTCAGAAGTCAATACCATTTTTCCCCCTTGCTTTCTCCCACTAACCACTTCCCTTTTTCCTTTCCTAATAAAAGGAAAAAGGAAAGTAGGTAGTGGGAGAACGCAAGAGAGAAAAAAAGGCATTCACTTCCGACTCCTTTGGAACAGTAAAATTCTTTCTTTTTTCCTTGCTGATGATCCAAACTCTGTCAAGGACCTTGGAGTACTCATATCTAATGATCTAAGTGCTAGAGCCACTATGACTACATAGCCAAAAAGTCATTAAGAGTTGTTAACCTAATGCTGCATAGCTTTTTCTCTGGTAATATCACGCTACTAACTAGAGCATACAAAACATTTGCTAGACCAATACTTGAATACAGCTCATCAGTCTGGAACCCGCATTACGTATCTGATATTAATACAGTTGAGAAAGTCCAGAAATATTTAACAAGGAGAGTTCTCCATTCCTCTACTCGTTGCAGAGTACCTTATGCCACCAGACTTGAAATTCTAGACCTAGAAAATCTAGAACTACGCCGCCTTCAGTCCGATCTAAGTATGGCACATAAAATTATATATTGCAATGTTTTACCTGTTAATGAATACTTCAGCTTCAGCCATAACAATACAAGAGCACACAATAGATACAAACTCAAGGTTAATTGCACCAAACTTGATTGCAGGAAATACGACTTCAGCAACAGAGTGATCAATGTCTGGAATACTCTGCCTGATTCTGTAGTTTCTTCCCCAAACCCCAAAAACTTTAACATTAGAGTGTCTACTATTGACCTCACCCCTTTCCTAAGAGGTCTGTAGGGGGAGTGCATAAGCGCACCAACGTGCCTATCGTCCCTGTCCTATTGTTTCTTATATGTATCCATTTCATGTATTCATAACTATGTTTATACTTATACCTGTTATCTTATAATCGCTTGACAAATTAAATAAATAAATAAATAAAAATAAGGCATTAAAATCTACCCTCAATTTTTTATTTTTTCATAGTAATAGAAACTAACAATTTCTATAACAACAAGCCATTAAAAATCCATTTATAAAATCAAAAGGAATAATTTCAACATGAAAGTGTTGGGTGAGATCATATATCAATGTGCAGTATGGTATCAACAATATGCAAATGATATGTAATTTTGCACCTCCACTTTGTCCAAACAGACGGTGCAACGAAGATAATAATTTGCAGAATTTCAGGATTTGGATAGAGGAACAGACTTGGACTGAACTCCGGGAAAGCAAAATTGGTGTAGAACTGTGATTCCAGGGATTTATAACCTTTGGTTCTAAATGGTCAGATTTTCTCAGATGGAATTGGTTTCTGCTTGAACAGCAGGTGAAGGCTGTGATCTGAATAGTTTCAGTCCAATTACATCTTGATCTTTTCTGAGTGGGATGCACTACTCACAATTACTTAGCCTCTTGTCACCTCATTGAACTACATGAGACTATCATTGAAGACCACTCAGAAATTAAACTAGTCAGCATGCCACAGGCAGGGTTGTACTTTGAAATTGTATACATAACATCTCTACTGTAGGAGTTGCAACGGTTGCCACTTGGCTTCCAGGTGCAATTCCACATGTTGAATATTTAAATTTCCCCATCTTCTAAGGCTGTGCAGAGATCCTTTTGGATCCATTTCCCCCAAAATTCCATCTACATGGCTTCCAGAGCACGGCCTCTTCCATCTGCATAACAGTTTGCCCTCATGTGACAATTCAGTTCTAGAAGAGAGGATGTTAGTTTGATCCATCTCCACTAGTTCTGCTATAATAAATATTGTCACTGTTTTGATGTTTTTAATTTTTTATTTCTATTATAAATATCACAGAGATATTTTGGAGAAAAAGATCATAGAAATACCACTAACCAATCAATCAGTCTGCAGAAAATTTGAAAAGATTTTCAGAAGAAATATCTCCTTATTTTACAAAAATGTAATGCTTTAGCTATACTTTCTAAGTGAAAGAACAAAAAAAAACAAAAAACCCAGCTGATAATAACATGAGTTTTAAAAGAGTTTTATTTCAATTTTTATTTTTTAAAACTGAATTGGTTGCCCAGTTGGGTTAAAGGTGAAACATAAGTGACATTTATTAACACACACAGTGCACATCGTGTTAAGGGACTCTTTTATAACAAACTTTTATCTTCAAGAAAGAGGTTAAATGTGTCCCTGAAGCTTACGGGGGCATTTTTTTTCTGACCCTTTGCAAGTACTTTTTGCTGAGAGTGTGACATTAGCTGGTCCCTTAAGACATGATGAAGGAGAAAGCATTTAAAAGAAGTAAAAAAGAGGGTGGAAAGATAATATTCTTCCATAGCATAAAGTATGTGCTACTAAGAACAATTATATTCAAAATGCAGTTAATCTAATATATCTGATAATTGATAGTTATCTGTAGAAGTATAGATAAATTATCATAGCTTCCTATTCACTACAGGGACATATAATTACAGTATATTATAAATAAATATATAATCACATAGAGGAGGAGGGATTCTGAATTTTCCTTTCATTAATCCATAGCAAGGATTGAAAATGCATAGTTCCTGAGCTAGAGGTGCCCCCTTTTCACTGTTTGGAAATAGAGGAATATTTATTTTTATTAAGGTGCTTTGAGGAAACAGTTTGAACCAAAACATTAAACCTTTGTACAATTCTGCTATTTGGTAGTTTTGCTGGTTCTCTCATTTTATTTATTTAACACATAATGTTTTATAGAGTAATCGACCAGTGCTTGCCTGAGGAACCCACAATAGTTTGTCAGAATCAGATGAAAGGAACATCTTTTATCGGCTGCTTTAGCTCTATTTAAGTTTCTGGTTATGTTAAGACCATGGAAATAATTTCTAAAGTTGGCCCTAGGGACCCCAGAAAACAGATCTACCAGCGGTGGTCTTCATTCCAATAATCTTTCTCAGGCAAAATTCCCCCCAACTACTGTCCCTTCAATTCCATTAAAATATACATACTAAATAAGTATCTTTACACAATGAAATACATAACAACATAAGAAAAGTCCTGCAGGATCTCTAAAAATATTTTGTGGAATATGCATTGTGTAAGAAATTCTTTTATAGGTCATGAATTTTTCCTCATTTAATAGATATTAAAATAAGCTTGCCCATTCTTTTACTAGATCCAATTCTTTTGTGAGAAATTGCATGAAGTTTGTTCAAAAATGTTTGAAAACAATGTGAGGATTATAATAAAGAATATACCATGCCAAACAGCCTCATTCAATGAACCAAATTCAAGAAGCCACTAAAGTAAGTTAAATGTTTGTTTAAATAAGTTTTCATTTTTGTTCAGCTTTGAGGGTGCTGTGCTGTTACCCTGAGATAACATTTGTGACTCCCAAAAAGTAGGAACAAATTTATTTCAACAGAAAAAGAACCCCTCTATGATTATGAGAAATAGGAAGGTCTTGAGGCTAGGTGGAAATAATACCACATTTCTTTGGAAATATATATTTCAATAAATTTTTTAACAGTATATTTCACGAAAGAAAGGATAATCTATTCAGGGACAAAGTTATTTGTGGAGGTTGTAAAAGGAGGACAAATGAGACCCAAAAGGCATATTCTTATCACAATAGTTCCTAACGAAACAATCTTAAATAGGTAAAGCTTATTGTAGTGTGCAGTTAAAAACATAGTGGTCTTTTCAAGTGTCTCATCTATACCTTCATTTATTTTTTTAAAAATACCTATGTAATTTAGGCAGTAATTTAGAACTACCTTCCAAACTATACTGCTTATGTTTTAAAATTTCAAATGTTCATAAATTGTTTATATGCTTGGCCTCCGAAGCTTACAGTATATCAATAAATATACCACAAAAAATTCTTTGCATCCTGTCTGGTTGATTTGATAAGTTCATTGCATGCTGTTTTCCATCACTTCTGCCCTTTTTATTTTTAAGATTATTTTATGGGAAAAAATAAAATGGGAAATTGCCATGATGAAAAGAGAAGCATTAGCTTTTACTGAAAAAAAATCATAAGTGATACATACTTCTGATTCTACATAAGTCTCATTTCATTCTTTAAAAATATAGATTGTATGTGATTGCAGTCCACTGTTTTGTTAGGAAGTATGACCACTTTTCTATAAAGAAAATGAATTATGTCATAAAGAATATGAAAGATGGTAGAGGAAAAAAAATGCAGCAACAGTCAAACATTTATTACTCAACAATCTAAAAAAAGCTATACCAATTCTGTATTTCATCCTTATTTATGTATTTATTAAATTTATATGCTGCTCATCTCACTATTGAAGCAATAGCTCACAAAATGATAAAATAATAAATACAACCATCAAAATTAACAAGGATTAAATAGAAACTAAAAACCAAGATGATGGGCAGAATGGGAATTAGGGTTTTTTACTATCCCATTAGATACCCCCAGTTTATAGCTGCCCCAGCAAGATCCCAGGCCAACTGGCAGAGCCAGATTTAAATCTTTCTGGAAAGTTTAAGGTGGGGGGGACAGATCTCACCTCCAAAGAACTGGTATGACAGCAGAAAATGTCTCCTCCTTGACCCCACCAGCTGAATTTCCTTAGCACATGAAGTCTATAGCAATCTTTTTCTACTGGAGCAAGGGGGATGCGTCAATCTCATTAGAATGTGATGGCTCCTCAGATATCATGTAGCCATGCCATGAAGGGTTTTAAACACTTTGAATGTAGACCAGTGGTGGGATTCAACTTTTTTTACTACCAGTTCTGTGTCCGTGGATTGGTGGGCGTGCTTTACGCACGTGCAGAGGCTTTGATACTGACCTTCTCCTGCAATCCTGCACTCTCCCTGTGTGTTCAACAGCTGATGTGCGGCAATCCGCTGTGCCGTGTGAAACAGCTGAGCTTCAAAACCAGGAAATAAAGATTAGTATAGAGCCAGGGCAGGCGGGCAAGTCCAGCAGCTGATTGTTGGAGCGAACCAATTCGCTCACAGATGATCCTTGGAGCTACTGGTTTGGCCGAACTGGTAGAATACCATTCCTGATGTAAACCCTGAAGCAAACCAGCAACCAATGCAGTTGTGCAACAGCAGTGTTGTATTTTCCACCCTATGTGCTTCCAGAACTACATGTGCTTCTCTGTCCTATACCAGTTGTAGCATCTGAATACTCTTCAAGGGAAGCCCTATGTAAAGCGTGTTGCAGTAATTATTCAGTAATGGTTGGTCCTATGTCTTGTCTATGTTTTGTTAGCCTTCAGCATCCACTAAACTTTTACTTATTCACTTAAACTTTTCGTTGAAATTACATTTATTGCTATAATGTTGTTTTTGTTGCTTTTATTGTGCTGTGGTGAAAATGAGGTTAATGAAAATGGACGTCGTAAAATAATTATCTCTGGAAATAAAACTTCTTGCTTTTTAATACATTTGTAATCACTGGTCTATGATATATGTGTTTTAAATCTTCCTTCTCGTACATTACATCCTACATAATGTATGTAAGCCTAAATGTTAGCTGCAGATACAGAAATGCATGCTTATTTATTCATTTCAAGGATCCTTAAATGTTGGACAAGTATGCCAAGTCAGATATATTTTCTTATATGCTATAGAAATATTAAACAGAAAAACAGAAAAATGTATCATAGCTGATGTAGCTTGTTTGGTATCTTGTTATTCCAGCCATGGCCAAGCGTTGTATCACTGAAGTCAACAGCATCATATATTATATTAACAATTTTAAAGTGTCCTGCTGCCATTGCTTACTGAGCCAAAATGATGCTATTGATTCAGGGAAGCTGGTGAAAGGCTAAGGGACCCAAGATTTGTAGAACTACCAAAAATAAAAATAAATCTGTATGGATTTCTTACCTCTAAAGGGAGGCAATGTCCTCCTGCTGCAATTAAGTATAGTTAGCAGAATCTCTATTTTCCTGATTAATGAATCAGAAATGATTGCATCATTTCCTGCATGAGGCAGGAAAGTGAATGGTTTTCTTTTAGACTGTCACATAATTGCTTTTAACTGGACTGGTTTCATTTTGAAGGTGACACTGGCAAAGTCTAGTTTGCCCTGATAAACAAAGCACTTATCAGCAGCAACAAGGACATTCTTGTGGAAGACCAAAGAGAAGAAAAAAATTGCAAGTGAAAGAGCAGAGCAGCCACCATCAGGGTAAAGTAAGCATAGCAGGCAACTGATGATGAAGTATGTGTGGATTCTAACAAGCCAACAGCAGAACAGCTGAAAGAGCTGAGTCTGGCAGCCCTCAGAGATGCTCACAGCCCACAGTCAACCAGCAGCTGGTAAAGCACCTTTCTTCCCCCCTTGCCTCAAAATAGACTGGAAGATTTTGAAAAGCCAGTGCTTGAGCAGCAATTCAGAACATCATCTGGCAGCAACATAAGCCAAGTAACTTCAAGGTGGTTAAAGACTTTCCTATAGCATAAGGAACAAAAAACAATTGTTTACGGAATTATTTGGGATATAGACACACATGGGCATAGACATGCTGTGTAGTGTTAGGTTTAGTGACACTTGTTGAATTACAGATTGAAAAATAAGAATATTTATTAAACTTTTTAATGATAAATGTCTCCTTGCAAGTTCAGGAAGATATCAATAACCCTCTTGCCGATGGCCTGTACCATTTCATTGCATTCTTGGACAATAAAAGACTACAGGAAATTAAGCCAAAGTACTCACTGGAAGCAATGCACACACGAAACAAAAGCTATAATCCTTTGGACATATGAAGGCTGATGCATGTTTGAAAAAGAGGATTATGCTGGACCAGATGAAGAGAAGGAGAAGGGGCTTATAGTGCACATATGCTGGATTAATGTATTGGAAGCCACAGAAATGCACTTGCAAGAACTGTGTGAGGCAATAGAAAGGAATAGCTTAATGAGTTTTTATTCAAAATCAAGAATATGACAGCAAAACAATAACAACATCAGAATTATAGTGATATTGTAAAACATGAAATAAAATGGTTTATGATGGAAGTAAAGTCCAATGAGAATAGATGCTTAGTGAATGATTCAACCATGACCTGGAAATAAAACCAGGATGCTCTCTTAGTTGTTTATTGTATGTATACTAAGAACCCAGGTGATTTGCAAAATAGCTGCATAATGTAACAAGAACTGTGGATTTGAAAATTTCAAAAGAAATAACATGAAGGCTATGTGGATTCAAAGAGTATGTGTCCCCTGAGACAGATTTATTGACAGATTATTACATTTTAATTAATATTAATCAAGCCATTGTTTTCCCATTTCTTTTCAGTTAGTATTTGGCTTAGGAAGTAATTACATTTGCAATAATTTGTTTTTCTTTTAATTTGTCCTTTTGTCCTTGCATTCAAATTATTGGATTTAGATTATATAATTCAAGACATGTGCTTCAAACCAGCAGAAAGTTGCAGGGGTGGAATTTTATGCAGGGGTGGGTTTCTACCAGTTCTGTCCACCTCTATAGAACAGGTAGCTCTGAAGAGCAGCAGACATAGAGTCGGTTCTACGTCTGCTGATGTTTTTGCCCACCCGTCCACCCGGGCTCTTACCTGATCTTTATTTCCTGATTTTTCAACTTCAGCTGCCGAACGAGACACAGCTGCAGTTAAAAAAGCAGGAAAAGAGGGCTGTTTCAAAGGCTGCGTCTCTGCACACAGCATGCTGATAACGATTTATAGGTGCACGGCTCGCAGCGTGCAGGGAAGCTCATAAATCCCGAACCGATAGTTAACCCTGTCATATCCCACCCCTGATTTTATGTATCTCTTTGCTGTTACCAAGTGGTTTGGGATTTTTATAAACCAGATTTGGTAGCCCAATTTCCAAGCATTCTTATTCTGTCTGAGAATTCTCTTTGACATGCATTAAGTGTATCACTTCATCTCTCAATTATTAAATCACCTTAAATTGCAAACATCTTTCTCACTTTCAAGCCAGCATTATGTGAGCCTCTCTGTCTTCATCTCTGCATATAACTACTTCTCCAGGGAGTGTAAATGTACTCGTGGTTTGGTTTTTCCATTTCAGCTGCATGCAGGTAAATTATCTTGTTCTATAGAGAGCTGTTTTTGTCAGCTGTCAGCTCAAATTACTTTGATTAGACAGATAAGAAAACTGTGTGGAAAACAGATTTTTTTTCTTTTTCCTGAGTTACTGAAAACCATGCCATGTTACAGCAACATGTTACAACAAATATTTTAAACAGGTTTTCTTGCTTTCAGAAACTAAATTCACATTAGTGACAGTTTGATTTCACTAATCATTGAAATTGAAAAAAAAACCTGTAAAAAAAAGATCTCACCCAGCCGACACACTTTCTCTTTCGATCTCTTCCTTTCCGGAGTTGTCCCAACTTCAGCAGCTTTGGGGCTGCCTCTCCGCCGCCGGCAAAAGGGACTTCTCCTGGATCAACCAGGGACTTTGCGGTGTCCCTGGGATCCACAGGATGTGCCCTTCGCAATCACCATCTCTACGGGACGGTTTAGGTCCGTTCTAGGTCTGCTGCTCTTCAGAGAAACCAGTTCTACAGAGGTGGACAGAACTGGTAGAATCCTACCCCTGAGGCAAAGTCCAGGTAGCCGTTCTACAAATCTCCTCGATAGGTGTCTGGGTAGCCCAGGCCGCCGAAGTCGCTGCACTCCAAGTAGAGTGTGCTGTCAGTTTCTTGGGAACTGGCAAGCCCAAAGTCTCATAGGTTGTAGAAATACATGCCCTGATCCATCTGCTCAAGCCTTAGACCCCAAGGAAACAGGTTGGAAGGACACAAACATTGCTTCAGTTTTGCAAAAGGGAGCAGTGCGTTTTACATAAATCCGGAGAGCCCTTCACACATCCAATGTGTGCCACTTATGTTTCACCACATGTTGGGTCTTTGGACAAAAGTCAGCTATTACTATGTCCTGTGCCCTATGGAACCAAGAATTACATTTTGGCACAAAGGAAGGGTCCAAACGCAATACCACCTGGTTATCATGGAAAATACAGAGATTGTGCCTCACAGAAAGGGCTGCCAGCTCAGAAACCCTTCTGGCCGATGTGATTGCCACCAGAAAGGCCACTTTGAGGGTCAAGGGATGAAGGCCCACCATCTGTAAGAGTTCAAATGGTGGACCCATCAGGGCCTGACACACTTTAGAGAGATCCCAAGTGGGATACCTATGAATGACGGAAGGATGCAGATTAGCAGCTCCCTTCAAAAATCTACGGACTAAGGGGTGATAGGAGAGGGACGAGTATTTATCCCATGACAGGACTGACGCTAAGGCCACCACCTGACAGCGGAGGGTGCTTGGTGTGAGCCCCTTGTCCAACCCATCCTGGAGAAACTGTAACACCTCTGGGAACGAGGCCAAAGTGGGGTCCCGGAACCCCTCAGAGCACCACTCACAAAACCTCCTCCAAGTGGCATTATAATGCTACCCTTCTCTCAGCCAGTACTTGAGTATTGAAGATTTGTCTTTAAATGAATCCAAACTCCAGCTCCTCTTTTGGACAATGATGGTTTATTCAATATATCAGCAAACAACAAATACTCTAATCAGGCTAAAGAATGGCTAAAAGCCAGGCAAAGTTAGTGTTGGGTTTGAGTTTGCTCTCTTTCCTTTTATGACCATTATCATGAGTCACACCCCACCACACCCAGGCTATACGCAGCTCTAGTTCTGGCCATGCCTAACCTATTATCTCTAAATGCTATTAACCCTATAACATGTCTACATCCCTAATCTATTCCGACCCTCACTAACTGATCCCCAACTGGTGCCACCTTCACCATGTCTTAATGCTTAATTACCACCTATATGTGCCCCAACCCCCTCTAACAATATGCCATATCAATACATGAAAAGAGTCATTTCCAGCACCACAGTTGTTTCAGAATCCATCCTGCAATCCCGCAGTTGTTTCAGAATCCATCTTGCAGCTAGCAGCTCTACTGAGTCATTCTAAAACAACCTTCAACACCATTGGCTAGCACACAAGCAGCAATACAGATCTGGCGTCAGTAGAGCTAAGGTGATATTCTCCAATGCCAGCTGACTTGCTGTGAGGTGTGTTCAGAGCTGACGGGCTCCGTAGCGAACTCGGAGCCTGACAGATGATTGGTTGATGGTTTACAAGATGCCTGGATGGTTTCAATAACCCTGTCAGATAGGTTCGACTCCCTCAACGATTGCCACTCAAATGCCATGCAGCCAGTTGAAACCACTGGGGTTCTGGATGTAGAAGGGCCCCTTGGCTGAGCAAAACTCTGTTGGCTGGGATCCTCCATGGTCTCTGGACTGGCAGATTCACCAGGTCGGCAAACCAGGGCCTCCTGGGCCAATGAGATTCCAGAAGTACTAGCTCCGCCTTGTCCTCCAACATCTTCTGAATGACAGCCGGAATCATCGGGAGAGGGGGGAAGATATAGAGGAGACCTGGAGGCCACTTGCTCCAAAGTGCATTGGTCCCCTCCTCTCCTTGGGTCAGAAACCTATAGAAAAGCCTGCCTACCTGAGCATTCTGGGGGGTGGCGAATAGGTCCACCATTGGAGGTCTGAATATGATGGACAACTCTTGGAACAGGGATGGATGGAGGATCCACTCCAAGAAGTCAATTTGAATTAAACTCAACCAGTCTGGGAGTTGTCAACCCCTGAGATGTGGTCTGCCCTGAGGGACAGAAGGTTCCTCTCTGCCCACCTCCCTAGATGTTCCGCTTCCTGCATCAGGGCCCTGGACCTGGTCCCCCCCAGTCTGTTGACATGGGCCTTGGCAGCCATATTTTCTATCATAACCAGCACATGGGACCTGGCACTCTCTCTTGGAAGCATCTCAAGACTAGGAAGATTGCTCTGAGCTCTAGTAGGTTGATGGGACAAGACCTGTCTGTCTGGAGCCAGTGACCCTGAGCCATGTGGTCCTGCAGATGAGCCCCCTCCCAGCCATAAAGGCTGGCATCCATAGTGACTACGACCCTGTCTGCTTCCTTGAAAAGGTGCCCTTTTGAAATGGCTTAGGATTGTCACCATCGAAAGGATCAAAGAACCTGCAGAGGAAACAGGACCCTACTGGCTGAATGGCTGGTCCCCGCCTGTTGAAATGGGAGGAGGAACCATTGCAGGGTGAGAGCATGTAGACGTGCCCATGGCATGACGTCGATGCAGGAGATCATCTTCCCCAGCAGCTGTTGACAGGAGAGACAAAAGAACAGTGTGGAGCAGTCGAACTTGGTTGATCAACTCGTTGATGTTTTCTTGATGCTCTGGGGAAAGGACGACCTCACAGTGAGTCATGTTGATGATCACCCTGAGGTGTAGCAGGCGGGTCATTGGTCGAAGATGGCTCTTGATGAGGTTTATGGAGAATCCATGCTCCTGCAAGAGAAGAATCGTGGTCCAGAAGTCGTGGTCAGCTGCCTGGATGGAAGTAGACTGGATCAGAATGTCATCCAGGTAGCATTGGACCCTCACAGGCAAGGCTCGAAGGTAGCTGCCAATGCTGCCAAGACCTTGGTAAAGACTCTTGGGGCCAATGAAAGGTCAAACAGAAGGGCCCAATATTGATAGTGCTTACTGTTATAACAGAAACATAGGAACTGGCAATGAGGGGGCCAGATTGGAATGTGGAGGTAAGCCTCTGTGAGGTCTATGGATGAGAGATCACCCTCCCGGATGCTCTGAAGAATAGAATGTAACATCTGCATCTTGAAGCACCTGTAGGGAATGAATCTGTTCAGGGACTTGAGATCGAGGATTGCTCTCTACCCTCCCGAGGCCTTTGGGATTACAAAAAGGTGGGAATTCCAACCTCTGCTGATCCACAGGAACCATCTCTATGGCTCTAATGTCCACCAGGCCGATTCCATGAGAGCCCATTTGGGTCTGTCCCGAGAAATTGGACAGCAAACAAACAAAAAAAAAAACTCAGAAGAGGGGAGAGAAACTTGAGGTGAAGGCCAGATGATACAGTCCTGAGAACCCAGGTGTCCGTTGTTGACTCCTCCTATCTTAAGGCGAAAAAGGACAGATGACCTCCGATGGGAAGAGAATGAATGTAGTTACTTAGAGCGTTGGAATGAACAACCTCTTCCCGCTTACCAGAGAACTGGGCCGCTTACCAGAGAACTGTTGTGGTCTGCCTGCCCAGTCAGGGTGCTGTTCCTGGCACAGAGGGAACGGTCTCTGGGCCCAAGGGAACTGAGGGTTGGCTTCAGGGCAGAAGGTGGGAGGCCTGGAGTATGGCATCTGCCAGAATTCCAATCTTTTATTGGTAGATGACAGCACTTTCCTTTTATCCCTGGTCTCCATCAGGCATGGTTCAAAGGCCGTTCCAAACAGGTTCTCTCTGGTGCATGGAGCAGCTGCCAGTTTCCACTTGCACTGGGAGTTGGACTGCCAGTTGCACATCCATAGAAGGTGCCTCACAGCCACAGAGGAAGCCATTGCCTTAGACGCGAATCTGGTGGAGCTTAGTGTGGCATCGGCTGTAAATTCTGCTGTGGCTATTATTTTGTTTAGGTTTTGGTGGGACCTGGTATTGTTGCTGGGTAACCAGTCCTGGAGTTGGTGTAGCCAAAAGGTTGCAGACCTCAGGCCATGGTGGAAGCTTTCACTACCCAAGCTGCAGCCTGATGCGTGCATTTCAGAGTTTGCTCCAATCTTTTGTCATCAGGCCTCAGGACATCTTCCAGTTCCATGCGGGTTCCAGACGATGCAAAGGTAGCTATCAGTGGAACATCTACTGGTGGTACTGTTAGGGTATTGGCCAATCAGGGTCCCACATTAAAATATCTCTTGTCCTGGGATGAGGGGCGAGGCTCAGACAGAGGATCAGCACATTGATTCCTCACCAAATCCAAGAATAGTAATGGAGAGAGTAGCCCCTCGTTTCAGACCACAGGTTTAGAAAATAATGAGTCCCCTTGGGCCATAAGGTCCACCAGTGGCTACGGTGCCACCTCCTCAGGACTTAGTTGCATAGTAACTAAAGTCTTGTGGAGTAGGGGCCTGAATAATGAGGGTTTGAAGACAGTCTCTGAGGTGGGCTGCTCCAGCCTAGGCTCCTCTTCATCAGAGAGGTAGTAATCCCTGAGCTCCCCTTCCTTCTCTTTTGATATAGAGGATCTGCTATACTCTGAGGGATATAAGGAACCCCTGTCCTCATGCTCTCCCCAGCCAGGGAGAGTGGAAGAGTACTTGAATTCGGGGGCTTGGAGATCCTTTTCTGCGTAGTTGGGTTTCCCTGATAGAAAGAGGATAGAATGGGTGGAGGAGCTGCTCGAAGCCCTCAGCAATGCCTTGCCTAACTGCCACAGGGACCATAGTTTGGATATCTTCAGGCCTATTGTCTGGGGGGAAAGCTCTGGACGAAGCCCAGCAGTGTTGGGGGTAAAAGAGGCCTCTGCCCTGAGCCTGTGTCCCCCTTGGGGCAAAAATCCCTGAGGATTGAAACTTCTAGTATCCCAAGTAGCAGGTCTGAAGCAAGGCCCAGACCTGCTCAAGTCTTGGGGAAGACAGGACTCCTCTGGCCTCTCAGGGGACCATACCTGAAGGTGGCTTGCTAAACTACCATCTGACCCTCCTTCTCTGGGGACCTGATTTGGGTAGGACGGAGACTTCCCTGACTGAGAAAGGCCCTTCTCTTTTAGGTGTTGGGAGTTCTTGGCAAACTGCTTTTCTAATGTAGCCTGCTTCCTTCTTTCAACTCTCAGTTCTGACTTGGAAGTCTTTTGGGGGGCCAAGACCTTGGGCCTAATCTTCACTGCTGCCTCCCTATTGTCTGAAAGGACACTTTGTCTCCTTCTCTTGAAAGGCCTTCATGATACTTCAGAGCATTGTATGGCATTCATACGTGATGTTTCTGGCTGGGCTCAGCCGTTCTCCATCTCATTAGGTAGGACCTGGAGGTGCTGTCAGCTCCACACTAGTTGTGTCACCTCAGTTCTGGGACAATTGGTTGGGATCACTGCTTTGAGGCCCAATTAAAATGGCTCCCAAAAGAACACAATCCCCAAAATGGCCGCCTGCCACAAGGCCTTAGTAATGGTTGAAGACGCCTACAGCCCAGGCACCTCTGAGACGCCTACAGCCCAGGTTCCTTTGAGTCTGGGGGTTACTGCCTGGATGCTTGCAGCTAATGGCTGAAATTCAAAGTAATGCTGCCTCTGACATCAAGGGAGGTCCTGCGCAAGGCCCCAAACACCAGCTGATGGGCGCAATCCTGGAGCTTTGAGAGCTGCACTGATGGTATTCTGCTGTATTTGCTTTTTTTCCTGCTTTTTGTGGTAATCTACAGACTGCTATAGCAAGCCTAGCGAAATCCAGAGACACCAGCTCTAATGTCAAAGAGCTGAGTCAGAAAACTGGGGCTCTCTGCAGAGGCTGGCTTTTTATAGTGGTAGGCTCAGCTTGATGACATCAGAGGTGGAGTCATATCCCAGTGCTGGACTCTCGAAGCAGCATGTTGGAGAACAACTATATCGGTGGCTTCCAACCCAGTATTTTATTTGGAAGTATAACTACCTGAAAAGGCAAAGATCAGCTTGGTAAAACAGCATCATATGTTGCTAGACAGGATGAGAGGGAACTATTTATTGCTTCAATTTCTAGTAAATGGACACAGATGTATTTTCCTTGAGAACCATTTTTGTCATGTTGTGAGTAGGTTTAAGGGTGTTCTCGAACTACTGTCAACATTTTTTTAATGTTGCTCATTTATGTCAAGCTGGATGGGAGCTTAAAACAACAGGAGTGTTGGCATGCCTAATTTTTACTGTGGATTCCAGTATGAACAGACTTGTAGAGTGTTTGAATTCACTCAAATTAATTTAGCCTTCTACAAAATACGTAGGAGATTTGGTAAAGGGAATAGTATGAGCAAGAGGTGAGGAGTTTTTCATGCTTGAAAAACAGCCCTTCAGTACTAACTAACAAAATACACTACATAAATTGTATATATGCCAAAATACTTGAAAATAATTTGAATACCCAGTGATGCAGAGTATTGTATCCAATGGTTCACTGCTAGGGCATCTTCATCTGCTTTTCATTTCACTTTGTAAGAAAATCACTAATTCCACTTTTCAAGAAATGTCCAAGAAATCAGAGAATTGCAGAAAAGAATCATATGTGTAAGAATTATCATTTTGTTACTTTTATTAATATTCATTTCGCTGTTGAAGTCCTCAAAATAACAGAATTTCCAAAGAATATTTGATGATACCTGTAGCAACAGATGCAGATACAGCATTATGTATAAAATGAACAACTTAAAAAATAAATTTAGCTATATTCTGTGCCAAAGCACAAATTGTTCTTAATGTTTGCTTATCTTGTGGAATCTTACTTTGTTGTTTTAAAAAGTAATATATAGAAGAAATGTTGGAAATATTCAAAAAATGGGTTTGTGTGGTCACACTGCATAAACCAATCATTCTGATAGTGCCAAAGGGGGGGGGGGAGGGGAAGAAAATTCACAGAGAACATGTTTTTATACTATATAATTATTTCTACTTTGACATAGAATAGGATTTGCAACTTGTAGTCTCCTATGGATTTGTGGACTTCAGAAGCCACCAGAACGCATGCAGTTTCTTCTCATTTAATATAGAAAATTATAGGACAACTGGTCGTCAGGTCTACATCCTTATATCCTGCCCCCATGCTGAAGCCTGATCTATATTATCTGCAAAAACCAGCCAAGTTATTTTCCATGTGTCCGTTCTCTTCCTCCAATAACTTGGTGGAGAAAATGCCACAGTAGGGAATACTGCCTTTTGTGCAGCCTTGTTTTCATTACAGTAATGAAATGTAAACAGTAAGCATTCTTGTTTTGTTGTCTCTTCTTCTGTTGCAGAGTAGGAGTTCAGATGAGCCCTCAAATGGATTTCATTCCAGACATGATTTGATGCATTCTCAAGAAGCCATCCATTTTCTCTGTATCTGAAGTCTTATCTGCTTCATCACTCTCAGTACATTACACCACAAAGAGACGCTTAGGAGCAAAGGGATCAGTTACCCATATTTCACAGATCAGTCAGAAGATCAATAGTATTACCCACAAATGTTATGAAAAAAGTTCCAAAGTATATTTGTAAATTATCTAGTTGTATTAGAAATCAGTACTAAACCGTTTTAATGAATCCACTATCTCTATGTGATCATTTGTACTGGCTATCAGTCTTTAGCTGACCAAATAATTATTTGTCCATAACCACAGAATTAACCCAGGGATCTGCCACCCACAGATAACCAGCTCCTTCTGAACAGAAAATAAAATCCCACCTAAGCCCAAGGACAGGTCTAGGGTCCTCATGAAGACTGCTCTGGACTGGAACCAGCAAATTCAGTTGCATATTTGATCCCATGATACAAAAAGTCTAAAGCGATCCAATGCCAGACTGGTTAACATCTCGTCTTAGTTCTTTTCCATGAGTTGACTAATGACTATTGAATGTGCTAATATGGAGATAGCTAATCAATAACTAATATCCTGAAAAATAAAAGGTTAATTAACTTGTATTATTTTGGACTTCAAATCTCATCATGATCAACATGAAGGGACCATGCATGGCTGTGTTGGTACAGTCTCTGTTACTCTTGTTTATATTTGCTCTTTTTCCAATGCTGCTTTCAGTTCTGTATCAGAGACTGCATCTTGGAGGATTAATTTGGAGATTAATGCAGTTTCCATATGGTAGATGTTAGAGAAAGGTCTTCTAAAAATTAGTGGCAAACTGTCTTCTCTATGCTAGCAAATATCCCATGGTTAATACAAAAATGTGACAGGCGTGTTTCCTTATAATAATCATTGTGCATTATCCCTTTCAACATCTAGATGGAAATAACCTTTTTATGATTATGCAAATACATTTTTGAGTGCATTTTTAGCCCAAGAATTACTTTTTCTCTCTGCTCACATATTTTCTACATTACTTTAAATTAAGCTTATTTAAGAGGCTGTGAGAGGAAGATAACCTTATCAGTTTAAAGAGATGCATACAAACCAGGTATTGTTTTCTGTAGCTTTCTAGTTATGTACAAAACTAGGATTTAGTACATTTTTAATCTTGTCTATTTCATGATTAATTTTATGTAAAAATATTTATACAAACTACTTGGCAGATTAGAAGGGTAGCTCAGTAGCCTTAATTTCAGTATCATTTTTCTAGCTTTTTGGTTAAGCTTCATGGCTGGCTTTAGCATATTGATGCAGCAAAATGAAAGTCTATCTCATTGCTAAATCCGCTTCAGAACAGAAAACAATTCTGGTAAATAACATAATTTAAATAATTGGAAATCAAATGTAAATGAAAGCACTGCTCTCAGATTATCTAGCTGCCAAAATAGAAAAGACAGTGCAAAACAAAAATGTCATTCATGTCATTCAGATTCTTCCTGAATTAATTTATTAGTTAACTTTGTGAAAAGTTAATTTCTAACATGAGTGTGTTGTGCTTACCCAGGCGATATAGGTGGTCCTTACTTAACCATTGATTGCTTATGACAGGGCAACAATCTCCCCAAAAGGTATGTATGACTAATTTCAAAAATCCAATTGCTACATCTCCCTCTGGTCACATGATCGCCTTTTGGGCACTTGGCAACTGGCCCACCTGTTGATTGCAATTTTCAAAGAGTTTGGGTGGTTTCTGGTGTTTAACTTCCAGTTTCAGGCAAAATATTGGATAAAATAGATTTTCTTAACACTGTGCTGTTTGCCTCACAACCATAGCATTCACTCAACCGTGGCATTTACTTATGACTGATGCAAAAAAAGGCCAAAAAGTTGAGAACAATTATGTGATAACCTACTTAATGACTGTAACAACTTAGGCCATAATTCCAAGCTTAATTACAAGTGTATGTCAAAGACTACCTGTATTATTCTTTGTCCCTGTCCACTGTAAAGGCTAGGCTTTTCCCCCATATGGTAATATCATAAAATCATTTCCCTTTTTTTCAATCAATAGCTGCTAGAAATAAAGAAAAGTAGGGTAGATGTGCATTTATTCAAGTGCAGAGACAACTGGTTTAAATCACATCAAGATGCATCTGTTTTAATTGAAAGAAAGAATTTATTAATTCTCCCATACATTTGAAGCATCTCTTGGAATACCTTCACCGCGCTACATTTTTTCAAAATGTTTAGATATTTTTAAAGATGTAAAAACACAATGTGAAACTAAGAATAGAATATGTAAAAAGAAAATCAATATAATTTTTTGTTAAATAATATGTACCAGAATCTCCATGTGTAGGAAAACAGCTCAGAGTCATAAAGAACTAAATGGAGTTGATAGGTTAGATTTTCTTCCCATTTATTCCTCAGTGTGATTGAATGGCTATTGACAACTGAGAGAAAGAAATTCCAATACTGGAAGGACCAGCAGATTGAAACGAAATGGAAGAGGCAGAGTGAATATCAAGAGGAAATTCTTGATAGTAAGAGCTGTTAGGCAATGAATCAATTTGTTTAGAACATTGTAAGCACATCCTCTCTAGAGACTCTCAAAAAAGATATCTGAAAGGGATGGCTAAGAGAAACAGTTCTCAAGTGTTTTAGTCTCAGGTCCCCCTTTCATTCTTAAAAGTGATTGAAGATCCCAAAGAGCTGTGGTTTATTTGGTTGTATTTACAAAATATTTACTATATTGGATTTTTAAACTGAGAAATTTTAAAATATTTATTTGCAGACACCCCCTAAAAGGATGTCAGCATTCCTGGTTTAAAGGATTCCTTCAATGAGCAGGGGTTGACTAAGATGACTTATAAAATCCTTTACAATTTAATACATTCTATGATTCTAGATAGAAGACTGTTACATACAAATATGCCATAATGCTTCAAGTCATAATGAGGACCTAATGCAATGAAATACTTTTCACAGCTATTCGGAACTAACACCTATTGAATGCACTAAAGCTTATATTCAGATAAATGTACATACAATGGCAAGATTCGTTTCTTAGGTTATCACATAGATGAGTAAATGTTTCATTACTCTTGATTTAGAACTAATAAGTGGGAAATTACTTTCCACAAATATAGAGCTTTGATTATATATGTAGAATGTTATGAAACATTAATAAATATTAATTTCTCTAATATAAATTTCTCTTACTTTCTTTGAAAAATGGTGTCTTGGTTTCATGGTGTATAAAATGATGTTGATAACTGCTGTAGATAAACAAGAAACGTTCTGACATTCTCCAACATAATCAGCTAAGCTATTTCTAAAATAGCCTAGAAATTAACCTGTTTTTAATCTATGTTTAACTCACTTTGCTTTCCATTGCATTGGTTGCATATTGCAACCAAAGTCATAGGAAAATGACATATTATTTCAAATTTAAATGTAAACCACTGAATATCACAGGAGTACATCCCCTCACATTTTGTAAATATTTGAGTATATCTTTCCATGTGACAATGCTGAAGAAAAGACAGTTGGCTACAATGTAAAGTAGTGAATATACAGCTTGTGTAACTGTAAATGTGCTGTCCCTTCAAAATAATGCAACATACAGCCATTAATGTCTAAACTGCTGGCAACAAAAGTGAGTACACCCAGGGGTGGAATTGTACCTGTTTGGACCAGTTCTATAGAACCGGTTGTTACGATTCTGCGCAGTTCAGAGAACCGGCAAATTGTGCCACTGGCTGGCCCCTCTCCTCCCCTCCCCACCCACTCACTCCTTACCTGGCATACACACCATCAAACTTGTCTGCGTTTGGTAAGTTGCTATTTTTCCTTCTCCCCCTCCCCATCAGCTGTTCTGCTGTGCTGGGAGATTTAGATTAGCTGGAAAGCAGGAAATCCTTGGATTTCTTGCTTTCTAGCTAATCTAAAAGCACAGCTGAACCTTCCTTAGGACTGAAGCTTCTATTTTTCAGTGCAAACTCAGGTAGCAAATTGCAGAATGGTAGATCTCGGAATGATTCTGTGAGCAACTCAATCTGCCTTCCTGTTTTGCCTGATTTTGGGTAAAAGTTGCTTTTTTAAAAATAAAAAATTCAATATTTACATAAATATTTATAATATTTACATACAAGCCATGCCCACCCAGTCACATGACCACCAAACCACACCCACAAATTAGGCCATGCCCACAGAACCGTTTGTTAAGAAATTTGAATCTCACCCCTGAATACACCCCTAAGTGATAATGTCCAAATGGGGCCCAAGTAGCTGTTTTCCCTCCCTGGTGTCATGTGACTCGTTAGTGTTACAAAGTCTCAGAGAAGAGAAGCAGATGTGTTAAATATGGTGCTATCATTCTCACTCTCTCATACTGGTCACTGGAAGTTCAAAAGGACACCTCATGGCAATGAACTCTCTGAGGATCTGAAAAAATGAATTGTTGCTCTACATAAAGATGCCCTAGGCTATAAGAAGATTGCCAAGACCCTGAAACTGAGCTGCAGCATGGTGGCCAAGACCATACAGCGGTTTAACAGGACAGGTTCCACTCAGAACAGGCCTCGCTGTGGTCAACAAAAGAAATTGAGTGCCTGTGCTCAGCGACATATCCATATGAGTGCTGCCAGCATTGCTGCAGAGGTTGAAGGGGGGGTCAGGCTGTCAGCATGCTGCATCAAATTGATCTGCATGGCTGTTGTCCCAGAATGAAGCTTTTTCTAAAGGTGATGCACAAGAAAGCTTGCAAATGGTTTGCTGCAGACAAGCAGACCTAGGACATGGATTTTTGGAACCATGTCCTGTGGTCCAATGAGACCAAGATATTTGGTTCAGATGGTATCAAGCGTATGTGGCAACAACCAGGTCTTGCCTACAGTCAAGCATGGAATGTCATGGTCTGGGGCTATATGAGTGCTGCTGGCACTGGGGAGCTACAGTTCATTGAGGGAACCATGAATGTCAACATGTACTATAACATACTGAAGCAGAGCATGATTTCCTTTGGAGACTGGGCTGCAGGGCAGTATTCCAACATGATAATGACCCCAAACACACCTCTTCACAAGCACAATTGTAATATCCTAGTGGAAGTGAGAAGGCAATGAAATACATGCAGCTACTTTATGAAGAAAACACTATCTGTGAAAAACTTACATACAGGGACACAACACAAATATGAAAAGGGAGAAGTTATGCATTTAATCTTTTGACATTGTTACGGTTAAGGGGACTATTATTATAAGGGGTGCTTGATGGCTATGTAGTTAAAAATATTAACTTTTCAACTGGAAAGCTGACAACCTGGGTTCAAGACCCAAGTGCCATGAGACAGGGTGAGCTCCCATCCTTGCCTCAACTTCTGCTCAACTAACAGTTCAAAAGCAAGTAGATAAATAGGGAAAACTTTGGTGGGAAAGTAATAGCATTCTGTGTGCCTCAGTGTATAATCATGCTGGCTACATGACCATGGAAATGTCTTAGACAACATTGGTTCCCTTGGCTAAGAAACAGACATGAGCACTGGTCCCTAGAGTACTGGACAGGGGAAACTGGACAGGGGAAAGCTTTTCTTTAGCTTTTATTACTATAATCAACACATTTGTAAGTTTCCAGATTAGAGAAGACTGGAATAGTCATTTTATAAGAGGTCTAAATATAGATAGATAATGAAAAAATGATACTAGGAATTATAATTGAAATGCTTGGCATCTACAATATTCTTGGTATTGTTGGTGTTAAATATAATTAAGCTACTCAATCCCAAGGATTTATTTATGCTTTCTGAATATGTTGACAGGATAATGTTTTTTATTTTCTTCCAAAATTTATGATATACCCATATTTTTTGCACTATAAGACACTCCAGACCATAAGATGCACCTAGCTTCTGGGGAGAAAAACAAGAAAACAAAAAATCTGCCTCTGCCTCCCAGTACATGGCTCATCAGGATTCCACTCTGTTGCGCCCACCATTGGTCAGCTGAGCGACAGCTGGATCCTGGCCTCCCGTAGCCCCACCAATCAGTGGCCTGGCCAACTGGAAACGATGCTATTGCTGCCTCTTCTGTATCTACTACCTCCACCTGTGAGCCTTCGCCCGCATTCCCCGGCTATCGCTGCCACTTGCCGCCACCTAACACCGCTGCTTGCCACCACTGCCGTTCGCTGTCACCATCTATCAGGGGTTGGATCGGCCTCTCGAAATACCACTGATCAGCTGTTCCAGGTGGCAGGGATTGCCACCTATAGCCACTGCTCGCCACATATTGACATCAATCACCTCTGAATGGTGGTGGCAGCAACAGGTATCGGCGATCCCTGCCACTTAGAACAGCTGATCGGCAGTATTCTGGGAGGTTGATCCAACTGCCAATAGGTGGCAGCGGGCGGCAGTAGTGATAAGCCGCGGCAGCGATAGGCAATATTCACTCCATAAGATGCACAGACTTTTCCACTCACTTTTTGGGAGGGGGGTAAGTGTGTCTTGTAGTGCAAAAAATATGGTACTTATTTGCATTCCCAAATTTTCTATTTCTAATAAGTTAAAATAAACCATAATGGTGGCCACAATAATACGGTGTTCAAAATCTGATTGTGATTGTTGTAGCACTATTTTTAAAAATGTGCAAAGGAATACATTTGGGAATTCAGTCTTTCGCTCTCCACACAGAGAGAATTCTGCTAAAAATGGAGAGAACTAAAAATTGGATAGTGGATGGTTTTGTTCTGTTTCTTTGTTTTGGTAGAAAAATGAATAAAATGTTTAAGCTGTCATCCACTGAAATCTTTTATTCTCCTTGACTGATTGCTAAAAAGCAGGCAACATGAAGAACATTCTAACTAGGAGCAATACAACACTTTTACTAGCATAAATAAAACTTGTTGAATAAAATGCATTTTTGCCTCCAAGCAGCATTCTGTAAAAAAAAAATGCAGGGCTTTGTTTATTTCCTTGCTTGTGGGCTTACTGCATAAAAGGTTTCTGCAGAAATTGGTATTTCTGTTCCTTTTATCCCACTGCTACTGTGGCTATACTTAGGCTGCAAACATCCAGATGATTAAGTAAATGGTGACAAGTTTCTAGTTTTTTCACTGGATAGTAAAAATCCTATCTCTTTGCTGCCATCTAGTGACCTTCTGGATTTTTACTGTCCAGATCTGAAAACTATTAATAATGAGGCTGGAAGAACATGAAGTATGGTAACTTATCAGGGGGTCTTCTAATAGTTCCGTAGTTGGAAGAAATTCCTCCTGATGTTTCAGATTGGGTTCGGTGGAGACTTGAATGACTTCTGTGAGGGACAAAATGTGAAAAAGAAAATGTCATGAAGAATTAAGGAGGAGATGGAGGGACACCATCCTTTGAAACACTCAGCCATCTGTTTCAGCTTTGATGCTGTTCTTCTCCTCTTACAAACTGTATATCACAAGTGTTTGCAATCATTCCACTCACAATAATAAATAATTTGTGCTTGAACATATATAAAAATTAACTCATTGTCTGTCCCAAACTCTGACAAATATTTCTAACTTTGGAAGAATTATTGCGATGAGCCTTTCCATTACTCTTCACTTTTCACATTGCATTGTATTTCCATCTACATGTCCCCCAAAAGATCACTTAATAATTAAGATGGCATCCTGTGCATGTCTACTTAAGTTTAATCCCACTTGCCTTCAGTCTTTGGAAATTAATGTAAAAAATAAGATTTCTTTTTTCTTTTTGTTTCAGAGATCTTGTTTCTCAGCATTCTTTAGAATGGGACCTCCTCCAAAGTAAACATACATGGGAGTCATCTTTGCAGTTCTAGGAAATTTGCATTTAATCCATTCACACAAGTGTAAATATTTCTAGTTAGAAATGGCATGCATAATCTTTGATCAAAAAACTCTTTTATATTTGGTGAATCCAATATATAAATATGATAGAGAATATAATACTCCACATTTTTCTTGAGAAATTTCCTACCCCAATTGCTTAGAATGAGTTTTTGCAATGTTTCAAAGAGTTTAGAGGCTGGTGATATCTTCTAATACCACTTAAGACCCAGGAGGCTAACAGTCTCTTGGCAAATCATCGTTTCAGACAAAAACTGGGCAGGTTTTTAAAATCTTGTAAGGACAAATGGTTAATACTGATCTTAAGGGGGAAAATTCACATAAATGTGGAACGGAAGCACATTCAAATTCATTTTTGAAGCTAAACCACATTTCAACTTGTCATTTCAATGAATTACAGTTAAATATTTCACATGAACTAGTTTCCAGAGCAAGTTCAAATTTCAGAATTGCAAGGGGAGGGGGTTCAATTGTCCATTTTTCCTCCTGTCTTTTAAAAAACCTTTTGCAGCTGTACCAATCAATATTAGCTGGATCATCAAGTACAATTTTGCTTGCATATAGAGCTAGGAGCTTAAATCCAGAACTAAACTGAAATAAGAATTCCAGACCAGATCCAGAACCAAACTGAAATAAGGATAACCAAATTAGCACTACATGCCAAACCTATAAAAAAAGGAAGCAGAAATATTGAGTTACTGCTGTGGCCATCATTTTGACTTTATTACCTATTTACTGCAGAAACCCCTGCATAAACATACTGTAATCTTGTTCATCAAACAAAAAAATAGGAAATTCTTGAAAGAGCCAATGGCCAGCCTGCCTAGAGTTCAGCTGAAAGATTTTTTTTCCTGTGAAGCCCAAGTGTCATACAGGCCCACATGGGAACAGTTGCTTCTCATTTGCTCACAGACCTTTAATAGTGATTTAAGGAGTCCGAAGCTATAGCCACTGGCAGTGTTGCTTTCCAAGATGCCTTGGGAGACATATTGATGTAGTTAGCCTGTTTCTTTGCAATCATTTTATTCTTCCCTCCTTTTTTAAAAATTTCAACACTTGACCTGAAATGGCTTATCCAAAGTCAAGGGACCTGTCCCAAAGATTACAGACTCAAGTAATTTCCAGGTGTTCAGTCTTGTCCTAAGATATCTCTGATACATACCATTTATTAAATAATGTATTCTTCCTGCTTCTTGCCTCTTGCCCACTTGCTTTAATGTTACCCTAATGATATTTTTAGCAACATAAATCTTTCTTTAAATCTAATCTTGTCATACTTCTCAAATTAATAATTTTAGTATACAATCTCTTCAATGAGTTCTTCTGCAAACTCAAATTCTCTGGACTTTTTCCAAAGCAGGACAGTGAGGAGAACTTTCTTGTGCCCACATATGGAGGGGCCCATTTCAGAGTATAATTTTGTACTTAAGGGGATCGAGTAGATCAATATTTTTCATTCAAGGCAGCAAACCAATTCCAATAAGATAAATGGCAAGAGTTCAATATTTCAGTTTTCTGCACACACTCCCAATTACTGGGTTATTGACTTCAGTGAAAGAAGAAAGAGTTACAGTGATATACGATGCAGTAAAAAGAAGACTTGGGAGAGGTTTTCATATGGATGTTTCTGGGCCTGAAAGGGTTGTATCACCTGGTCACTGGGAAAAACCTTTAGAAAAATTCTCTCTGAAGAGCTATTCAGTGAAATTATCCTTCCTCAATAGAGTGCCTGTAAACAGACAAAGTAGTTTGAAATACTATTTGTTATAGTTATGGAATAATCCACTGTACCAGATTAAGATCAAAAGAAAACATTTACATTCCATGCATTTAAGCTAATGAATACACACTTTTATTTTTTCATTATGGCAAAATGCACCTCTTTTAATTCTTATTAGCTAGGATAAAATTGGAAATAACAATATTATATTTGCATGAAACTATCTATGCTTAAAGTATAGAATCATAGAATCTATGATTCTGTGATTCTATACTTTAAGCATAGATAGTTTCATGCAAATATATATATCAGTTATACAAACCTTGTAATAATCTTTGTCCTGATTACAGTGGTGTTTTTAAATGCAGTGGCATTTTCCATGTCTTTTGATTAACATATAAGTGAAGCAATTCATCCTGCCTACATTTAACTACCATTTATACAATAATAATTTACAATAATTTACCATTTAATTTTCATTTGGAACAATCTTTGGACCAATACCTTTCCCCTTTTTCTTTTATCGTTTAATTCTTATTATTAGCTGATTTGCTTTTTCTGGATTTTTGAGCAAATTATTGGACATACAGATAATTTTTGACAGATAATTTTTAGCTCTATTTAGTGGGAGATAATTCTACCCATTATGTGCTAACAATTTCAAAAGCACCTAATTAATATAAGAAAAATAATACCAGCAATCAAATGCAGGTAGTTTCCTATCACAGAAACGTAGCCCTCGGTAACTTTTGCATGGAACATAATTACTTAAATTAATGTCTATAGGGAAACATTATGCATCACTCATAGGTTTTTTCTGTTGGCATGTAAGCATAAACTGCATGAAAGTGAGTCTAACAAGTTTAAATCTCTAATGGAAAGAGGAAAGAATAAAGTTAGTTAAATTTACCTTACTTCTTCTCCAGTCCGTGAAGCATATTAAATTTCTGGCTCATGAAAACTGTCTGCTATTATATTTGGATGTTATATTTTCTTCCACTTTCCTTCACAAAACTGCTGATTGTCAAACTCTGAACAAAGCATAGATGTATTCTAAAACTGGAAAATCAGCTCATGAGTTTAAAGCAATAGCACCACCTAGGGTTTCCTTAGAATATAAGGATATTAAATTACAAAACCTACTTGGAAGAAGGGTTCTAAATCACAATTCTGAACATAGCCATTTTATACATGTGAACATTGCATTGTCACATTGATTGGACATATTAATTGGCACATCAATATTGATTTGAATTATTGGAGAAGAGTTGTGCAAGGGATCTCTGATATATATGCTGAAATGTAGCTAACTTTTAACAACGAAGTGGTAAAAACCTAATAACAGAGAAGATGGACTACAGGTAATCCCTGGATTATGAGCGTTCTCTTAGCAAACGTTCGAAGTTACATGATAAGCGCCCCTAGCATTTATGAACAACTACTGAAATTTCTTGCTGCTTTCTCAGGAGGCCTCGTCAAGCTGATCTCAGGTGAGAAAGCAGCCCCAGAACGCCATGCGTGGCCTTAGGGGCCTGCTTTCTTGCCACCAGAGTCCTTGTCAAACCCTTCAATGATGAGAAAGAAGGGAGCAGGCAAAGAAACAGTCTGGAAAAGGGACAGATCTTCATAAGGTAAGACACCTGGCATGGCAAAGTGGGAGGAAGCAATTGTGGGGATCCCAGGGGAGGGAGAATGAGGTATATGTGGGTCAAGGGAGGCCTTGGGTAGGTGACCTGTTCCCTCACTAGCCCCCCCAAGGCCTTCCCCACCCCAAAATACCTCATATGCACTGAACAAGACATGTTAAATTAGCAAATGCATAGGCGAAAGCAGGGAGTGATCTCATTCATTGTACAAAATTCTCAAGTTATGGATGTAATGTGCAGGCCCCATTATATTCATGACTCGAGGACTATCTGTATGTGATGTGATGACACAAAACATCTTATCTGAAGTGCTGATAGTGAAGGTTTCTATATATTCTGCATGCAAATTTGTATATATAAAGAGCTTCCTATTGCAGAAAGGCATTCTGTATTCACAGAGGCCCATGCTTCAAAAGACAGATGGGAACAAAATAAAAACATTGACAGGCTGAGGACAAAAATTATATTTGATTTAATTCAATTTACATGAAGTTTAATTCTACTGAAACAAATACAGTCATTGTATAGATCCTTTTTTTTCTCCGGTCACATTAACATTATTATTTCCTTTAAAAAAATGAGGGGAGGGGAGTTCATGATACCCCAAGATCTTGGTAGAAGAGCAACAATTGTTGTTGCTTTGCCACTTGCTAGAAGAACTATGCATATATTTAATATATTTGATAATCTTGGAATACTCATCTCAAATGACCTAAGTGCTAGAGCCCACTGTAACTACAAAGCCAAAAAGGCGTTAAGAGTTGTTAACCTAATCTTACATAGCTTTTTCTCTGGTAATATTACACTACTAACTAGAGCATACAAAACATTTGTTAGACCAATACTCGAATACAGCTCATCAGTCTGGAACCCACATTACGTATCTGATGTTAACACAGTTGAGAAAGTCCAGAAATATTTCACAAGAAGAATTCTCCACTCCTCTACTTGTTGCAGAATACCTTATGCCACCAGACTTGAAATTCTAGACCTAGAAAACCTAGAACTACGCCGCCTTCAGTCCAATCTAAGTATAGTATATAAAATCCTACATTGCAATGTCCTACCTGTCAATGAATACTTCAGCTTCAACCATAACAACACAAGAGCAAACAATAGATACAAACTCAAGGTTAATTGCACCAAACTTGATTGCAGGAAATACGACTTCAGCAACAGAGTGGTCAATGTCTGGAATACTCTACCTGACTCTGTGGTTTCTTCCCCAAACCCCAAAAACTTTAACCTTAGACTGTCTACTATTGACCTCACCCCTTTCCTAAGAGGTCTGTAGGGGGCGTGCATAAGCGCACCGACGTGCCTAATGTCCCTGTCCTATTGTTTCTTTTATATATATTTTTATTTTTCTTATATGTATCCATGTATTCATAACTATGTTTTTACTTATACCTATTATCTTGTAAGCAATTGATAAAAAAAAATATAAATATCTGTGTTTGGAACAAGTGCTGCCAGTGGTGGAATTCAGTGCAGTTATTTTTCACAGCACGGTTTTATTTATCTGGTTTGTATATATCACCAAAAGCCATTCTATTTTAAAGGATGACAACAGAGAATTTGTTGTACCTGTGGCCTTGGACTAACAATGAGTTTGTTGTTTAAAGGCTATAATTTGGCAGAAACAGCATCTTTGAAAATAGATTTAAGAGGAAAAACAACTCAAGGGGGTTATATGTGTGATCTGAAACTCTGATTGGGTAAAAGATTTATACAGTTCAGTAGAAGGAGTGGATAGTAGTACAAGCAAAACATACTATTTAAAAAAATTCCCCAGATAAATCTTGTAAATAAAAAAAAACAGTCTATGCATTGTTTGAAGGCTTTTAAATGTTTAGAAGTAATTTAACTAAAGTTAAGCCTTCTTAATTCCCATTGATTTTAATGAAAGAAAAGTAAATACCTGTGGAAATCAATAGGATTTAACTTTGCCAGGATCCACTCAGTGACTGCTGTACCCACTAAGCTGTTTACCAAATAAGAGATGAACTTTAAAGCTAAACCTTAGGCGAGTCTCTCACCAATTGATATTCAGAATCAGTCAAACATACCAGAAAGTACTGATAAAAGAAAATTAAAATTTCCCTAATGTTTCCTAAAATAAATACTTTCAGGCAATGCTATTTTATTATTAATATAGTATCATAATATCAGTACTGTTACAGCATTGCTGTTGCCTGTGAAAGATATATTTATACTAAAGAGACACAGGATAAACCAGGGTTTTTCAATCTCAGCAACTTTAAGGTATTTGGATTTCAATTGCCAGAATTCCTGTTGCTTAAAATTGCTGAGATTGAAAAATATTGCAAACTATTGCCCGTATTTGCTGCACCAACAACTCTCTTGAGACCATTTTTATAGAATAAAAGTAAAAGTAAAGCAAAGGGAATAGATAGGCTGAGAATGGGATCTGATAGTTTTCTGACTCTCCCATTATACTTGCATTGTCTATATCTTTTCACATAAATCAAAATTAAGTTTTTACCACAAAATGAAATACGGTAACTCACTATTACCATTTTGAAATCCATACTATTCCTGCCTTGGAAGCAGAGGTGGTATTCAGCAGGTTCTGACCAGTAACTCACAGCAGTAACTGTGAGAGGGATCTTAGAGTCTTAGTGGACAACCAGCTCAATATGAGCCAGCAGTGTGCAGCAGCAGCCAAAAAAGCTAATGCAATCCTAAATTGTATTAACAGAGGGATACAATCAAGATCAAGGGAAGTACTAATACCACTCTATAATGCCTTAGTAAGACCACACCTAGAGTACTGCATCCAGTTTTGTTCACCACATTATAAAAAAGATGTTGAGACTCTAGAAAAAGTACAGAGAAGAGCAACCAGGATGATTAGGGGACTGGAGACTAAAACATACAATGAATAGTTGCAGGAACTAGGCTTGGCTAGTCTAGTAAAGAGAAGGACCAGGAGAGACATGATAGCGGTCTTCCAATATTTGAGGGGCTACCACAGGGGGGAATGGGTCAAGCTATTTTCTAAAGCGCCTGTAGGCCAGACAAGGAATAATGGATGGAAACTGAACAAGGAGAGATTTAACCCGGAAATAAGGAGAAACATTCTGACAGTGAGAACAATCAACCAATGGAACAGCTTGCCCTCGGAAGTTGTGGGAGTGCCATCACTTGAGACTTTCAAGAAGAGATTGCACTGCCATTTGTCAGAAATGGTGTAGGGTCTCTCACTTGGGTGGGGGGTTGAACTAGATGACCTACAAGGTCCCTTCCAACTCTGCTTATCTGTTAAATCTGTTCTGGAGAACCGGTAGTGGAAATTTTGAGTAGTAAACAGTAGTAGTAGACATATGCTCACATGCCTTTAGATTATCTGTTGCTTAAAATCAAGTTACAGAATTAACCTCCTCAATCAATCACTGTCAAAAGGGTCTTGTGATTACATCAAGAATGTTGTCTTAGTCAGAGAGTTAAAGAAAATAGACTTTTCTGTAGCATTGTAGCCTGTAGAAATCCCCATTGTTTGTTTGTTTAATAGATTTATATGGTTGCCCAAAATTACACACTGTGACCTTGGATAGTATACAATGTTAGAAATCAACAATATAAAAACCCCAGAAATCCCCCAAATGCCACAATGATGACAAACACAATTATGCAAGTAACTTGATCAGCTCAGAATCAACCTGGGGTCTCCAGAAGCACGTCTTTGGGGTCCTCTGGAAAAGTAGCAGGTAAAGGATCAACCTTATTTGGAATGATTCCAAAGAGAATTAGTCACTACAATAAAGGCCAAGTAAATATTAACCATGCAAAGAGGGACTTTTATGACTTTCCTTACTTTCACAGATACTAAAAGCAAGCTTGGAGAAAGGGAATTTCCAAGGGAAGCACTGGATGAGAGAACGGACTTCATCTAAAAACTGCTTTAAGCAAAGATCATGAAATTGAGAAATTCATTTCATGTTCTTGGTTTCAATATTGTTCATGCTATAGCATTCAGTTACAGAATTTAATAATTAGTCTTGTAATCAGAATCCTATGCAAATATTCATAGCTAATATAAGATCATTTGAAAATTTGCTAGCTTTTTCATTCTTGGGGCTTTGGTCTTCCCCAAAGGCAGACACCAGTCTTGAAAATATTAACACCATTTGTTTAACTGCTCTGAAATATTGTAATTGTCCCAATACTACACTGCTTATTCTACCATATAGTATTATTCAGCTGTGAATACTTTTAATCTTTTTGCTCTGGCGGAATTGTATCATTTCCATCTTCTGACAATACATACCCCATAAATGTTAAATACTAACGGGATCAATATTACATGTTGTTAGTCACAATTCATTTCCTACATTCAGAAAGTCTACTAGTATACTATTATTTTGGTGGACTTTTGTGCTTATATTGCTGCCAAACAGTTTTTCCTACTCTCACTTTTCAGCAACATGGTATGTATAGTAGCTATTGGATCAACCATTCAACTTAATATATGTAGAAGCTGCAACCGATATTCTGTTACATAGGTGTGATGCACACTACTGATTATTTTCATTACCTCACCTCAAACCACATGGGCATACTAATATACCATTTGCACGTAAATCTAAAGCCACATCGATTTCTTTCTCAGGATGAAATCTTGTACAACTCTGTAATTTGTATGCGTGAGATTAAGTGAAACAATATTAAGTGAAACAATATTAAGTGAACTATCCTTAAATATCACAATTCGATTCTTACTATGTTACAGAGCACCTGATTATGACATCGAACATGTAAAACAAGCTAAATACACTACTAACATGGGCTACATCCTGCCCATACCCTTTTATCTTTCTTGGAGATTTCAATCTACCTCATATCGACTGGACCCTAAATAATTGTACAACTGAAATCATACACACAACCTTCTACAATGCTATTACAAATCTAGGTCTTGAACAACTAGTAACCAACAACACTAGACTAAACAACTGCCTCGATCTCATCTTCTGCAATAGTTTGAATTTAATTTACGGAATACAAACCAAAGAACCCTTTTCCAGTAGTGACCACAATATGATTGACTTTTGCCTCAACATACGTCCACACAAAAAATCACCACAATGATGTCATCCCTAATTGTAACTTCAAAAAGGCAACTATGATCTTATAGATAACGATCTCTCATCCCTCAATTGGCAATCTCTATTCACTGGATGCAATACTGTTGAAGACCATTACAACATTTTTTTTTTTTACTTGAAGTCATTTTTTTACTTGAAGTCATTTTTTTAAAGTTTCCAAATAAGGTACTTATAAACCTAGGCGGTCCCCCATTTTTCGTCTCAACGCACACCAGAAGTCGTAAAGAAATTAAATTTCCCTATTTCCAAAAAAAGGCTGCTTTTTTTTTAGTTCTAGTCATCAAACACTTTAAGGTATTTGGATTTCAATTGCCAGAATTCCTGTTGCTTAAAATTGCTGAGATTGAAAAATATTGCAAACTATTGCCCGTATTTGCTGCACCAACAACTCTCTTGAGACCATTTTTATAGAATAAAAGTAAAAGTAAAGCAAAGGGAATAGATAGGCTGAGAATGGGATCTGATAGTTTTCTGACTCTCCCATTATACTTGCATTGTCTATATCTTTTCACATAAATCAAAATTAAGTTTTTACCACAAAATGAAATACGGTAACTCACTATTACCATTTTGAAATCCATACTATTCCTGCCTTGGAAGCAGAGGTGGTATTCAGCAGGTTCTGACCAGTAACTCACAGCAGTAACTGTGAGAGGGATCTTAGAGTCTTAGTGGACAACCAGCTCAATATGAGCCAGCAGTGTGCAGCAGCAGCCAAAAAGCTAATGCAATCCTAAATTGTATTAACAGAGGGATACAATCAAGATCAAGGGAAGTACTAATACCACTCTATAATGCCTTAGTAAGACCACACCTAGAGTACTGCATCCAGTTTTGTTCACCACATTATAAAAAGATGTTGAGACTCTAGAAAAAGTACAGAGAAGAGCAACCAGGATGATTAGGGGACTGGAGACTAAAACATACAATGAATAGTTGCAGGAACTAGGCTTGGCTAGTCTAGTAAAGAGAAGGACCAGGAGAGACATGATAGCGGTCTTCCAATATTTGAGGGGCTACCACAGGGGGAATGGGTCAAGCTATTTTCTAAAGCGCCTGTAGGCCAGACAAGGAATAATGGATGGAAACTGAACAAGGAGAGATTTAACCCAGAAATAAGGAGAAACATTCTGACAGTGAGAACAATCAACCAATGGAACAGCTTGCCCTCGGAAGTTGTGGGAGTGCCATCACTTGAGACTTTCAAGAAGAGATTGCACTGCCATTTGTCAGAAATGGTGTAGGGTCTCTCACTTGGGTGGGGGGTTGAACTAGATGACCTACAAGGTCCCTTCCAACTCTGCTTATCTGTTAAATCTGTTCTGGAGAACCGGTAGCGGAAATTTTGAGTAGTAAACAGTAGTAGTAGACATATGCTCACATGCCTTTAGATTATCTGTTGCTTAAAATCAAGTTACAGAATTAACCTCCTCAATCAATCACTGTCAAAAGGGTCTTGTGATTACATCAAGAATGTTGTCTTAGTGAGAGAGTTAAAGAAAATAGACTTTTCTGTAGCATTGTAGCCTGTAGAAATCCCCATTGTTTGTTTGTTTAATAGATTTATATGGTTGCCCAAAATTACACACTGTGACCTTGGATAGTATACAATGTTAGAAATCAACAATATAAAAACCCCAGAAATCCCCAAATGCCACAATGATGACAAACACAATTATGCAAGTAACTTGATCAGCTCAGAATCAACCTGGGGTCTCCAGAAGCACGTCTTTGGGGTCCTCTGGAAAAGTAGCAGGTAAAGGATCAACCTTATTTGGAATGATTCCAAAGAGAATTAGTCACTACAATAAAGGCCAAGTAAATATTAACCATGCAAAGAGGGACTTTTATGACTTTCCTTACTTTCACAGATACTAAAAGCAAGCTTGGAGAAAGGGAATTTCCAAGGAAGCACTGGATGAGAGAACGGACTTCATCTAAAAACTGCTTTAAGCAAAGATCATGAAATTGAGAAATTCATTTCATGTTCTTGGTTTCAATATTGTTCATGCTATAGCATTCAGTTACAGAATTTAATAATTAGTCTTGTAATCAGAATCCTATGCAAATATTCATAGCTAATATAAAATCATTTGAAAATTTGCTAGCTTTTGGTCTTCCCCAAAGTCTTGAAAATATTAACACCATTTGTTTAACTGCTCTGAAATATTGTAATTGTCCCAATACTACACTGCTTATTCTACCATATAGTATTATTCAGCTGTGAATACTTTTAATTTTTTTTGCTCTGGCGGAATTGTATCATTTCCATCTTCTGACAATGCATACCCCATAAATGTTAAATACTAACGGGATCAATATTACATGTTGTTAGTCACAATTCATTTCCTACATTCAGAAAGTCTACTAGTATACTATTATTTTGGTGGACTTTTTGTGCTTATATTGCTGCCAAACAGTTTTTCCTACTCTCACTTTTCAGCAACATGGTATGTATAGTAGCTATTGGATCAACCATTCAACTTAATATATGTAGAAGCTGCAACCGATATTCTGTTACATAGGTGTGATGCACACTACTGATTATTTTCATTACCTCACCTCAAACCACATGGGCATACTAATATACCATTTGCACGTAAATCTAAAGCCACATCGATTTCTTTCTCAGGATGAAATCTTGTACAACTCTGTAATTTGTATGCGTGAGTCAATAAGGAAACTTCAATCCAAAAAGAGATCACTCTGGCGGAAAAACAAATCTGGTCACGTTGCTAATTTCAAAAACCGATACAAAAATTTATGCCACCAGATAAAGACCGAATGCACCAATTATCACATTAAACAAGAGGAAAACCTTCTAAGCACCAATTCCACCGTGCTTTTTACAATTTTGTAAACAACAAACTAAAAGACTCAAGGTCCATCCTCCCTTGATAGGACCCGATGGTAAAGACTGCAGCGACGACACCATTAAAGCCAACATCTTTAACACATTCTTCGCTCAGTGTTTGTAAACAGTAATGGATCATGCCCAATGTTTCTAGCCGTACCACAGATAACAACAATGATCTAATACATATCGATTTTACAGTAGACAACGTTGAAAAAGCACTACGCAATCTAAAACCATCTCTATCTATTGGACCGGATGGAATATGTGCCTACTTCTTAAGAAAGCTATCCACTGCCATAGCCAAACCTCTAAGCATAATCTTTGAAAAATCTTTCAGGACCAGCTCCTTGCCTAACCTATTGTTACAAGCCACAGTCATCCCCATCTTCAAAAAGGGAGACCCAAGCCTAGTTGAAAATTACAGACCAATCTCCTTATGCTGCGTCACCTATAAAGTCATGGAATCAATTATTAACCAATCCATCATCCTCCATTTAGAGACAAACAACCTACTCTCCAATAAACAATTTGGTTTCAGAAAAAAACTATCCTGTAATCTGCAACTCTTACACTGCAAAAACATATGGACTACACAACTCGACCAGGGCAAAGCAATAGACGCAATCTACATAGACTTCTGTAAAGCCTTTGATTCAGTGGTACACGACAAACTACTCCTAAAAATAAAATCTTATGGTATCTCTGGACAACTGAATAACTGGATAGAAGCATTCCTGTCAAACAGACAACAAATGGTCAAAATCGGGAACGCCCTATCAAATCCAGTACCTGTCAATAGTGGTGTTCCCCAAGGCAGTGTTCTAGGACCAACTCTCTTCATAATCTACATAAACGACCTCTGTGATCATATTAAGAGCAATTGCGTTCTCTTCGCTGATGATGTAAAGCTGTTCAATACCACAGACAATACTACTACCCTACAAAAAGACCTAGACTATGTATCTGAATGGTCTAACATATGGCAACTTCAAATCTCAACAAATAAATGCTCTGTCTTACATATTGGTAAAAAAAATCAGAAAATAAAATACAAGCTGAATAGTCAAGATCTTGTTGATGACCCAAGCTCTGTAAAGGACCTGGGAATACTCACCTCTAATGATCTAAGTGCTAGAGCCCACTGCAACTACATAGCCAAAAAGGCATTAAGAGTTGTTAACCTAATCCTACATTGCTTTTCTCTGGTAATATCTCACTACTAACCAGAGCATACAAAACATTTGCTAGACCAATACTCGAATACAGTTCATCAGTCTGGAATCCTTATTACGTATGTGATATTAGCACAATTGAGAAAGTCCAGAAGTATTTCACAAGAAGAGTTCTCCACTCTTCTACTCGTTGTAGAATACCTTATGCCACCAGACTCGAAATTCTAAAACTAGAAAACCTTGAATTACGCCGTCTTCGGTCCGACTTAAGCATGGTATATAAAATCATACATTGCAATGTCCTACCTGTCAATGAATACTTCAGCTTTAACCATAACAACACAAGAGCACACAACAGATACAAACTCAAAGTAAACCGCACCAAACTTGATTGCAGGAAATACGACTTCAGCAATAGAGTGGTCAATGTCTGGAATACTCTACCCGACTCTGTAGTCTCTTCCCCAAACCCCAAAAACTTTAACCTTAGACTGTCTACTATTGACCTCACCCCTTTCCTAAGAGGTCTGTAGGGGCGTGCATAAAGCGCACCAACGTGCCTACCGTCCCTGTCCTATTGTTTCTCTTATTCTATTATTTTTCTTATATGTACCCATTTCATATATTCACAACTACGTATACACTTGTACTTATTATCTTGTAAACAATTGACAAATCAAATAAATAAATAAAATAAAATAAATATAATTTTGTTTTGTTTTCAGTAATCAGTGCTATCCTTCCCATCACTGTTCTGTTTGATAGAAACTGTAGTTTCATCCATGTGGCTGCTATGTAATATTAACACACAAAAACATGGAATCATTGTGCACAAGGATTCCAAAAGCAGGGAATCATTGCAAATTCTGTGAAGGTTGGCATGTGCCACAATACTATAAAAATGAACAGATCTGAAAGAAGTTTTACTTCAAACAATGATATTTCTATCCATTTATAATTAGGACAGCATAAATTCAGCCTCTTTTACTTGTACTATCCATTGTGGCTGATGGGCGGCAGGAATAGTTTGGTAAGTTAGATCTGCAAGTAATCAAATAATTAGTGAAAATAAATCCAATAAGGAAGCATATATTAATTAGGAAAACATATGAACTATTAAAATGAAAACAAATTGTTCTTATTTCTTTCTTACTAGGATATGATAAAGATTTCTGCTTTCAGCTCCAGAAGTCTAATGGCACAAAATGAAAGAGACATAGGGAGGTTTACATAACTAATCACATATAAATAGTATTGGGGGGAAAATGCCATAGCAACTGCAATTGTGTCTGAGTGTGCTCTTCCCTGCCAGACATTTATTTATTATTTTTATTTCATCTTTATTATTTTTATAAATAACTAAGAACAGAGAGCATATCTTTTTTCCACAACAACAATCTTGTGTTGTCTTTGGGCTGAGAGAGGGTGACTGGCCCGAAGTCATCTAGACAGCTTTCAATGCATAGCAGGACTAGAACTCACTAAGTCTCATTTCTAGCTTTGTGTCTTAACCACTAGATCAAAAGCATGCCATATATAAGACCAGTGATTGACTGGGTCTTAACCACTAGACCAAAAGCATGCCATATATAAGACCAGTGATTGACTGGGTCTTATTTTCTTTTTGGCCACAAAATAAGCACTAGGGCTTATTTTTGGGATGTCTTCTCCCCCATGTATAGGAGTCCCACTTCTTCTGCTTGCTCATGGTGGGGCAGGAGGCAGTGGGAATGTAGCTCCAGCAGCACCCTGCGCTGCCATTGGCCCACTTCTTCTGCTTGCTTGCAGCCACAAAGAGCAGGGGGCCGAGCAACATGCTGGTGCTGCAGCCACAAGGTGAGGTGGGGAGGTGGAGCTGCCCCACGCACCCCACACCAGCTGATCTCAGGACCCCTGCAGCCAGGTCATTCATGCCCCGACACCTGCCTTGCCTTGTGGCTGAGGCACCACCATGCTACTTGACCTCCTGCTCCACTATGGCTGGCAGCCATGTGGACTCCTGCTGGATATGGCTGTTGGTGCTGCTGCCACAAGGCAGGTGTCAGAGCATGGATTGCTTGGCTGTGGGAACCCTGAAGTTAGTGCAGGATGTTAGTGCAGGATGGGTGGGCAGCCAACTGCATAGACTCTTAAGTAGGGCTTATTTTGGGGGTAGGGCTTATATTAGATTCATGTGTAAAATATGCTAGGGCTTATTTTCACGATAGGTCTTGTTTTCATGCAAACTGTATATATAACATCCATGTCATTTTAAGAATACATAAAATCCATTTATATAAACTTGGCAGTTATCAAAACATTCTAACACATTAATACAAGAATAGATATTAATCCTAATATCTTTATTTTTCCAGAATATTAGGCATATTTATTCCTTTCATTATTAATATAATATTGAAAAAATGACATTTGAAAGAGTCTTGGGCAAGTGACATATGGAACTTGGACCTGGGACCTGTCTTCTACTTTCTGCCTCACAGAACTATCTGAATGCTTTGCCTTCACATTGCCCTCTTCTTCTTCTATGCCACAGCCTCTTATTTCCATTTGTTTTCACCAATGACCCAGCAAAAAAGTTACTGGATGGTGTCCAAATACTTAAATATGTTCCCATAGCCTAGCAAAAGTTCATCTACTGCTGTCTGATACAAAGGCAAGGAAGCCATTGATGGACCCTGTGATTTGTCTGAAAGTTGTTTGAGAAACCTTCTAGATTGTGGGACCCCCAAACCTGCATTTTGTGCTTGAGCTCGTATATTAAGAAAGACAACAGATCAGATCCAGTGAAACCATGGTCTAAAATTATATCATATACGTGGAAATGATTTCATTAGCATTACTTACAGAAGTAAGCAACACAGGGAGAAAAAGAGAATAAGTTTTTGGTATCCATTTCAATCTTCAGTAGTAAAATATTTTGAAATGAAACCAACTGGTATAAGGGAATGATGTAAGTCTCTGACCTAATGTCGGGAAAAAGGAAACCTTGGGACTCTTAAAGGTTGGAAAGAAGTGATGGCAGCTTTGAAGAAGAAAGAAGACAAAAAAGCTAAATATTATTTCTAGCATTTTCATGGAATACATTTCTTATAATACAAGCATTATAGAGTCACACCTACCCATAACTTTATAAAGTATTTTTTTCTGACTATGAAGGATGTCCTTGTGGTTATTTAAAATACAATCATAAATCTGAATGAAAATTATTGTCCACAGTGAGCTTCACAAACATATTTTTACAATTAAAATTATAATTATTTCATATAAAAATACACGTTTATATTTCATATAAAAATACATGTTTCTTTTCAGTTTTTTTAACTTTCTTTTTAAATCATTGAGCCTTATTCTCTTTACAAACAAATATTCCATTACACATCAATACAATTTTTTTCTATCACTTTAATCATCTAAACATATTTTCTAACCCTTTTCTATTTCTAATATAATAATGCTATCCCATGCACCCTTGCAGAATCCTCTCCTTATGTTAAATTTTAACCATTGTCCCTGTGTCTTTCAAATAGGTTTATACCTTTAATTCTTGTACGCTTTTCCTGTACCTTGTTCTGTCTTTTGTAACTTCTTTTCCTTTCCCTCTTCCCTCTCTTCTTCTCCCTCCCCTTTTTATTCCCTTTTCTATCTGATTCTCCCTTCTGTGATCCTCCCTTCTGCTTCTTCCTGATATTATGATTGCTTTTCAAATTACTCTTTTTTTTGGTTGTTGCTTCAATGCTTAAGCTTTTAACTCTCTTCCTCCCCCCCTTTCCCTTTTTTACCCCGCTTAAAGTTGCTTGATCATTAAAGATGGCTTCTTCTTTATCCCGCCCTTCTTGTTCTGCCAGCGTTTCTTGTTGTTTTTCATAGTTCAAAATCTCCATTTCTAAAAATTGAAATATGAAGCCAAAAGATCCTCTTCTCTCTTGTGCTTCTTCTTTTTGTTCTTTAAGTCTCATTTTTAACTCTTCAAAGTGATGCAATTTAAAAAAAAATTAAACAATCCCCAATTGATTTTATTTTATTTCATTAGGATCCACCATCCAAAATTCCAGGAATCATCCAATAATCCAAAACTGTTTCTTGCTTCTTTTCTCACTTTCTCTTTCCAGGGGCTTTGTTATCTTGTAACAAAGTTTCAGCTACAATGTATCTTTTGCAAGCCTTGTTAAAATTCCACTATCAATTTTTTTTTTAAGTTCCAGGTGGTCTCCTCCATTTTCCAGATTCCACCCTCTTGTTTCCTTTTTCCCTCCTCTGCTTTCTTTCTTTTTTTAAGAAAATTTTTAAATTATCCAAGAATCTTTATCCCTTTGACACTTTATTTTCAGCTAGAAATAGCCTATTAATGTCAAAGTGGATTAGTATCAATTTCTTATTTGAATCTCTTCTTAATGTTCCAAGTCAATTAAAACTGTCAATATGAGAGGGAAAAAAGCCAGTTCCGTTTCCTTTCCCTTTCTCTTTCACCACTTAAGTTCTTTTTAAAGAATAGTATTAGTCTTTAAAATTCAGGTTCCAGGTACCTTAAATAGATGTTCTCCATTCAACCCAGTCAGTCAAACTTTATCCTTTAAACTTCCTCCTGCACAATCTTGTCTGGTCGGGTTCTTCTTTGAGGTGGCTATTTCTGACCACCTCTGCAACTGCCTTTGGGAAAGGGAGTAATGGCCAGCCGAGGAGGAGGGATGCGGCTCTCAACCCCGCTGATGGCTCCCCCTTCTTCACCACCTCTACGGGGTGGCTTCAGCCCCAAATCCGGGCGGCTCAGGGTGCTCCAACAGTGAGCACAGATCAAAACCATGCACGATCGCGGATTTCGGTCTGTCGCCAAAGAAGCCCAAATCGGAAGTCCATAAATCCAGTCTTCTTTGAACAAATGTTAAGAGTAATTAAAAACTGGACTAGGCCTGTCAAATTGAAGGCAAAAGTGTTGCTCGTGAAACAAAATAAAACTGATAGAAATTTGATTCTGCCTGACAATTATAGGGTTACAATCTTCAAGTTAATGAATCAAGTTAATATTTTTACAGACCAGAAGAAATGTCAAAACAATTTACATTAAAATAATTGTATCTGACCAAAATTTATCTACAAATGCATAATTAATTAACTGTATTTCTAACTAATATTTAAAAATAAATGTAAAAGAATTATTCCAGCCAACATCCATAAATGTTAGAAGAAATTTGGGCAGTTTCATTTATTTATAAATGTTGTCATTGACTAGCCTCAAGTTATATTTTAATTGCGATAAATCATGGAGTCACTATTTTATGAGGCACTAATTTGTTCAGTGGAGCTAACTCGAGAAAGTCAGTAAGCAAAATTTAAGATCAGAACTTGATTTTTACATTATAAACTCTCACACAGGGATTGATCAGCAGCAATTAATATGCAAACAAGATGTTTTAACTAATAAGTATTTACAATCTATACATTTCAGAAAAAGGCTACTAGTAGTCAAAATAAGAGCTTGGATTTTATTATGGAGCCACATAAAAAGAAAACATATATGTGGGAAATGACGACAAATGACAACAGTTGGAAAAATAAGTTTTAAAATAATTATGTTGAGATAATAGCTATAAAAACATGAACATCATTTATAAAGCATTCAGTGGGGTCACTAGAAATGGCAATAAAAGCAGAAATAGCAGTTATGAGGAAAATAATACAATGTAGTTGAAGAATATTCAGGGAGCAATGGTCCTGGTAGTCAATAATAGGGTAGCAAGTACACTGGAGATAGAGAAATTCAATATATATTCAATATATATTCAATACACAAGCTTTCTCAACTCCTGCCTATATGTGTGTATATGTGAGAGAGAGGGTATGTGTATTGAGTTTCACATAAATTCAATAGCTAAGAATTCAGTGGAAGAAGGAGCGGAAAGGAAAAACTGATGCTGAAAACAGGGTAAGAGCAAAAGCAAGGAAGGACATAGAAAGACAAGGTATGTGACAGGTAATAAATAGCTCATATAGAGATAAGAGAAGAAAACAACTTAGTGTACCTTTTCAACACAACCTTGGTTTTCAAAGATTGCATAGTTGGAGTCTACAAAGATTCAGTGAAGAAGGGAAGAAAAGTAGATAGTTCCTTTCAATATATACATGCCAATGTTACCTGACTGGGTCATCTCAACATGCTTCGTAACTTTCTGAGGCCACACAGCTTCTGAGTTGTGGAAGCAGACTAGTTCACACTATTAGCATAGGCATTCCTGTACTTTGCCTAATCTGGACTTCGATGATCAGCTGAAACCAATTGGCTCTTCCAGCCTGCGCAATATGATTAGAATCTATCTTAGGAGACAAAGCTGTTACAAGGAAACATCTGAAGGAGATAGTTCTGGAAGCTTCAACAGGTTCTTCTTCAGTCTGTTAAAAAGAGTCAAAGAAGTATTTTGCTGGAATAATCAAAGGCTTGCATGGGAAAGGAGCTCTAGTTGACAACACAGTCCTGAAGTTTCTTTTTTAATATTCTGTCTTCCTAATACGAATTATTTAGAAAGGTCCTAGAATAATCCATTTGACCATTGGCAGGTTTACAAGTCTTCTCAGCTCTGATTGCTTTAAACATGATTGTTTTAAGAGGATTGTCTTTAAAATATCTCAACTCTTAAATTCAAGATAATCTCAGTGATAAGGTTTATTTAAAAAACGATTAATTTTTCAATAGGATGTCTACATTTCTTAATAACACAGGTTTTATAGTTATAGCCAGTATTAGCATTGAATGAAAACAACAAATGTGCCTGGGGGAGAGGGGGAATCTTTCAGGATGAGCTGGAGTTTCTTGGTGTCATGAAGCTATACTTTTTCTTAAAGCAGGGGACTCAGAATACTTCATAATATAGATACTGATATACGATACCTCTCATTTGTCTGATCTGACCCAGATGACAAGGTGAAACCAGCTGACTCTTTTATTGATACCACTATACAAATTATGGGGATAGATAGATAGATAGATAGATAGATAGATAGAATGTTGGAATTTGATACATCATTGATCCGTTCATGAATAATAATTTTCTCTGCAAAAACATCCAACCAATATGACTATGATATACTTTTATTTAGGAAATATGTTTTTTAAACTGGAAAATATGGTAGAGTTAGAATACTAGAAACTGCTGTATTAGATTATCTAGTTAACTGCTCAGTATTAATTTCTGTAATTGATTACAACAATGTCCAGGGTTAGGGGCAGGGGTGGGATTCTACCAGTTTGCACCTATTCGCTAGAACCAGTTGTTAACATTCCAAGCAGTTCGGAGAACCAGTTGTTAGAAGAAATTACTGGCCTAATCCTGTAAGGAAGGCAGGAAGGAAACATTCTGGTGTTGCTTACAGAAACTGCCTCTCTGTTAACCCTTATTACATTTTTGGCAGGACTAGACTTCCTGTCTTAGGAACAGGAGTTTTTCCCCCCTCCTTTGCTGGTACTTTGTTTGTGTGGAGTGACCATTCAAAGTTACAATGGCACTGAAAAAAGTGACTTATGACCATTTTTCACACTTACGACTGTTGCAGCATCCCCACAGTAATGAGAGGCCAGGCAAGAAGATGCATGCCTCGATGTGAGTGATATTGAGTTGGCCCCACCCAGCCAATAACATGACCACCAAGCCATGTCCACCCAGTCACATGACCACCAAGCCATGCCCACCACCTAAGCCACACCCACAGAACCGGTTGTTAAAAATTTTGAATCCCACCCCTGGTTAGAGGCTTAAGTCATTCTCCTCATATATCACCCCTGATTAAAAAGATTAATGCCAGTAGAAAGACTCTTCCAAAATTCTTCTTTCAAATGACAGATGAAATAAATTTAAAAGACGCATGGAGAGAGAGAAAAACACTAAAAACAGACAATATACTTTTTATTCAAGTAGACACTCATCATGGTCTTGAATAGATGTGATATGGATGTCAACGGAATTGATTTCTAACATACAGGAAATTGATATAGAAACAAGTACTTGGGCAGACTACAATCCAATGATAATTAAATGGAAGGGACAAAGGAGAAGATCTAGATGGACTTTAAACAATACTATATTAAAAGAAAAGGACTTTGTACAGAAAATGGAGAAAGAATTGGCTTTCTTTTTTAATGAAAACAGAAAAGAGGACACATCAATGCAGAATCTTTGGACACAATGACAGAGGCTTGATAATAGACTATACAAGGAAAAGAAATATTAAGAAAAAAAAAGCTTTTAAAATATTGGAGGATGACTACAAGAGACTTGAAAAAGAACTATTTGAGGTTAATGGGGAAATGGAGTCCTACCAATAAGATAGATATTCTTTATGCTGAAATACTGTACTATAAAAAGTGAAGTAGTTTTCCAATTAATATAAATAGTACAGTTTTCAAATATAATTTGGCAAATGAAATTCAAAAAGTTTCTCATTCGGGAAAAAATGTATCCATTCAAATGATAAATAATCAATGTTAGTTATAGATGTTTGTTCAGCAAACCTTGTATCTTGAGAGCAACAGATATGAACTATAGTTGTTTTTAAAATGTAAATGAGTTACTGATATAATCTGTCAGCATTCTTATTTGCTTGATCTTTTAAAAATAGTTCTTCAACATTACCCAGGCTTATGTCTTAGTAAATCCTTTATAATCTTAGAAAGATTCTCATGTTTTTAGCTCTAGAACATTACTGCCACAATGAATAGCAACTTCTGAATAATCAATGCATCTCTTATCCCTTTATTCTTTGGGTTCCGAAAATGGATATTTAATTCCTTGCACCTGTAGTCAATTATCCATTCAATACAACATGTGCTTTATGGGGATAAATTGTTCTGAAAAGCAGAAAAGTTTTTGATCACAATTTGCCAAACAAATATCTCTGCACACAACTTCCTAAAATAGATTATATTCCACTTTAAAATAGGTCACTCTTGCATCAGAATTAAGACATTTCTTTTCCTTCTTAACTAAGCATTTATTTTCCTTTCATAAGGACATTTTCAGCAGATATTCTCAGTGAAAACAAGTCCTTAAACTAGAGAAAATTGATGGTTTTGTGGAATAGGCAGCATAATAATAGACTTCTGCTGATCAGTGAGATTATATATCTCAAATGTGATCACTTAAAATTCATGTGTATTACTCTAAGGAAGTTAATATCAAAGTCCTCTCTCTCTCTCACTCACTCTCTCTCTCTCTATATATATATATTTATACCTATCTACATCTGTACCTACATCTATATTGAATTGTCAGATAAATAATTATTGTGTATATCTTGGCATTTTGAAAGTAGCACAAACATTAGGGTTTCTATAACCAGGTAAGTTGCTGCTACATTTTTGCAAAGTCTAAATACTAAATAATCCTACTTTTTATTAGCCTACTGTGCATAATTTTTCTTTCATGAGTTAGCTTGAACATATTTGTACTTCAGGCATTTCTATTTACAGAAGATTGTGCTTGTATTGACAACCACATATAGGCCTTACCCACAATAAGGGATAGATCCTAAAACTAAGCAAACATTTATGTATGATGCTTTTTGGTTCTGAAAAATCACATGATTAATATCTAAATTTTTATTATTTTAATAAAATACCAGATATGGAATGCGCCTGCATTAAAGTTCCTGATGAACTTAATTGAGGCAATTCTGAGACTATACAAGAACAGATGTAAGATAGCCAGGGACTAGGGAAAAATAAACTCTACATTTCATAGAAAAGATAAAGGTAAAGATTTCTCCTGTCCAGTTGTGTCTGACTTTAGAGTCTGGTGCTCATCTCTGTTTCCTAGGCAACGAAGCCAGCATTGTTCATTATTCTAAGGTCATATAGCTGACATCACCATATGCCCAGGTGCATATTGTTACCTTTCCAACAAATTGATACCTATTTATCTACTTGCATTTGCATGCTTTTGAACTGTTAGGTTGGCAGGGTCTGGGGCAAGAATGGGAATTCACCCTGTGATATGATACTTGGGTCCAAACTACCAATCTTTTGGCTAACAAACCCAGCATCTTAACCACTAGGCCACCAAGCTGCCCATCTACAAATTCATATGCAAAGTGAATCATGGTATATGCTTTCTTCTTTATAATTTTAATCAGAGTGGTAGAGAGTAATATTCTCATATACAAACCAAGGATTTAAAAACAGCCTCCTATTATTTAACCAATAACTGAGAAATTTACAGATGTCATTTTGTTGGCAACTAAATGAGTTTGTACTGAACTCTGATTCTTTTTATGTCTGACTGAAAATGATTTTGGTCTTTAGGAAATGTGAATGTCTCTACTTTGGTCTTAAGCCCAAGTCATATCTCAGAATCTCCAGCAGTCAAGAACAATTTTTATTTATTTATAAATATTCCATTTCTATAGCTGCCTCACACAACCAAATGACTCCTGGGAGTTTACAGTTCTAATGAGATATTTTCAAGATATTTCTGTTACAATTTTACCTGTTTACTGCATTTGGAATTACATTTGAATATAAACCATTGTAAACTTAAATTAGGGGCAGCATGATAACTCAGTGGTTAAGTTGCCTGATTTGTTGGCTGGAAAGCTAACAAAATAATGAACAAAATATACTTTGGGTATTGATTTTCATAAAATGTGTAATGTTTCACCAGAAACAAAAAAGATCTCCAAGGAATTCCAGTTTAAAGAATGATTAACACATTTTCTAAAAATCTTTCTAGAAGTACACTTTTCCCTTGGATATCTAGGTTGTATGATAAACAATTTTTGCAAAAATCAATCAACAATGGGTAAATTGATCAAGAAAATGTTTTTTTCTTTTTTCTTTCTTGTCTGCATAACAAGGCATTTAATCTGTGTGCTGACATAAAGAAAATAATGTACTATACTGTAACTTTCATTACCAGTTAAGATAGGGAAAGATCTTTATTATGATCAGTAACTTACATCCAATAAAGCAGGAGTCCCCAATCCCTGGGCCACCGACCACTACTGGGCCATGGCTCATTTGGAACTGGGCTGTGCAAGCAGTGGGTGAGTGTGTATGTATGTAGCTCCACTTGTGTGAACAGCGGGCATCAAGCTGGAAAGCTTGGGGACTGCTGCACTGGAGACAGCTTTAAGAAAAATCTGTCGAACTTCCGGTTTGTCGGCTTTGTGAGCGGCAGGGATTTGCGACTCTGAGCGATCCCTGCCGCGCTAGCCGTTTTTGGTGCTCCGATCCGACGGGTCCGAGCTAGGCTACCCTGCAGGGGTAGCTGAAGATAGGGGATCCGGAGAGGGGTTTGGGGTGTTGCAGACCCCCTCCCGGCCGGCAGAACCCCTTTTCCCAAGACGGTGCAGCGGCGGTCCACAATGGCCGCCACAAAGAAGCCGGCAGCTGGGCAAGTATGCGAGGAGGAAGAGGAGAAAGCCTTTGAGAGTGAAAGTTTTCTTGGTTGACCCAGGACTCTAAGATACATTTAATATAATTCCTGGAAATGATGGCTTTTGGATGATTCTTTCCACAAGAGAAAATAAGCGGCAGTTTTGAGGTGCTGAAAGGAAAGTTTATTCTCCCTCCCGACGGAATTAATAAGTGGATATTGAGAAACCTGTTTTTTTTTCAGGTAAAACTAGCTTTATGGGATAAGTCGGAAGGGAGAGGACAAAAAATATATTCATCTGGTTTGATTTTGTTGGAGGAGATGCCTTAAGGATTTGAAGACAGAAATATAATTCCAATAAGGCTTTAAAATACAGATTTGGATTTTCTTTTTTCTTTTGTCTGATACTACCCCTGGAAGAGAAAGGGAGAATTTTGTCTTGGCTTGGATTGATTGAGGATTTTGGGATTGTTTTATTTATTTTTTGAAATATCTTGGTTGGTGTAAGAAGAAAGAGGGAAAAAAGAAAAGAAAAGAAAAGATCTATAATGGCTTTTTCTTTTGAGGAACTGAGGGAAGAATATGAGCAAACAAAAACAGACGGTAAAGATGGTATGGAAAAAGCCTTCCTTTTTTTAGAAATGGCGCTGGTTAACTATCAACAAACAATACAACAGATGGAGGCAGAAGAACAACAAGAAGAAGAAGACGAAGACGCCATCTTTAATGAATTCCAAAATTTAACTAAGAAAGAAGGAAGGAAGAAAGCGAGGAAAATGAAGGACTTAAGATTTAAAAAACATTCAAGAAAGAGAAAAATAAGATGCAAAATAAATATAATGATAGTAAACAAAAGAAAAAGGGAACACAACAGAGAAGGGATGCCAGCAAGGCAGAGGCTAGAAGAAGGGGGGTAGGAAGATTTGGTGGGGAAGAAAGAAAGGGGAAAGACGGAGAAAAGCCACAAAGTTTTGAAATTAGATGGGAAAAGAGGAATTTTTTTAGGGACAAAGGGTAAAGTACAATTTCCTTAAAAAGATTTTGCAAGGTACATAAGATGGTATTGTAACATTTGTATTAGAAATAGAAAATTAGAATGGCTTAAGAGTTAATAAGAAATTAAAATGTTGAAATGTTTAATAATGATTGATTTTAAAATTTAATAAAATATTAAAGGGAATGTTTAGAATATTGAGTTTTAATTAAAGAGTTTATTATGACTATGGTATTGATGTTATTATAAAACTATTATAGTAGCATTTGTTTTTGAAAAGGCAATGGGAATGTTATAAGATTTAATATTTAGATTTATTATTTAACTATGTATTTAATCATTTTGGATTTATTACTCTGTTTTTATTATTATTAAAAAAAAATTAGTAGATAGAATGTACCAAGCAGCATCAGATTGGGTATTAGGTGTTATTTTAAATGTTAATCTAATTAATTTAGGGGAGGATAGAAAGGCATCATACTCTGATTAGTGATTTCAGGAGAAATTCTTTTTTTTTCATTATAAGGAATGAGATAGAGGGATAATAAAGAATGGGCAAACGATACAAATATAATGATTTAAATTAAGATGGATTAAATAAGATAGAATTATGAAGAGTGAAATGTGTGGAGAAGTTTATATAGAAGATATAGAATGGTAAATAAAATAGGTAATGATATGTAAGATGAGCATGAATATAATTGAAGCCCATGTAAAGAGAGGTACCTGGGGCCAAGTTACTTTCCTAAAAGATTTTTTATATGTTTGTTTGTTGTGTGTTTATGTTTTTGAGAGTATTAATAAAACCTTATAGAAATAAAGAATGAGAATAATGGTAACCAAGTCAGAAAGAAATAGATGAAATAATAATAGTGAAATTGAATAAGAGTAAAGAGAAGTAAAGAGAAATTGGATAAGAGGTATTTTTATGCTCATATGGAAATGGCTTAAAATAGAATTGTATTGTATAAAATAAGGTTTTATCTGACTTGTAAAATTTATAATGGAAAAAGGTTCAAATATGTAATGGTTGATGATAATTTGTTTGTCTTTGAAATTAATAAAATCTGCTTTTTTAAAAAAAAAAAGAAAGAAAAATCTGTCCAAGCTTAAGCAAAAAAGAAATTAGATACATAGGTCAAGAAAGATTTGCTGCCCTTTAAATATTGCTTATGACAGCCAGTATACAGCTTCTAATGTTATTTTGTGATTTGGGGGGGTTGTATGCTCAATTTTATCCCCATCATAAGATCCATTGCCAACCCATCTATTTAGATTACCTCAGGGGTTCTGAGCTGTAGAGAACAGTCCCAGACTCTATTCCTCTTGCCATTTTCAACTATCATTCAGCATTTATTTTGATTTGATGGAAGAAGGAGTAAATCAGTTTAATCTGAAATCTGAATAATCTGCTCTAAGAGAATCATCATATACAATATTAAACTTAATTAAATTCTCAATTGATTTTTTAAAAGATGCGTTGTAGGAAGGAACTTTTAAGCTGAGAAATCAATGTCCTTTTAAGATGGAAGATCAATATATTTTTAAAGTAGTTAAGTTAAATATCAGTTGAATTAATTTAACACAACTGAGTGGATTGGATAAATTTAAAAATAAATTTAAATAAATTTAAAAATAAATTTAAATTTATTTATTTAATACATTTTATTTAATGCTTGTCCCTTCTTAGTTTTTCAACTGGCCCTGATCACTTAAGGAAATACAGTACATGCTTCGGGCTACCATTCATAGACCTGTGGACTTGAAACAAGAAAAACAATTAGGTAGTGCCTGATATTTCATCGTCACAACAACTATAAGTGATAGGGCAGGCTAATCAAAGCTGAAACAAATTACTTGACAGTAGAAATTGAATACAAGTTTTTTCAATCCTAGGACAACACTATAGTTGATATACCATACTGTCTTCCAAATACTTAATATGTCCACAAGATTTATTTCATTTAACTCAGATTCTCAAAGACAACTACACGGATTTCTGGACTAATAGAGGAGTTGCATTAGATATTCTAGACATATTAGGTTAGCAAAAACACTGTAGGTAAGGAACATTAGAGGAACAGGGAAGAAATGTAAAAGTATACTGAACTTAGCAGAAGAGTTTATTCAGAGATGTGTACAATAAAACAAGAAGAATGTCATGTTCCTGGTGGAGACTGACTCTGAGGGAGAGGAGAAACAGCCAACAGGGAGTGGAAGTGTGGCTCCGGAGGTTGTGGAGGAGGCTGGGAAAGGGCAGAGGCCAGCTGGGCAGTCAGAGGAGGATCCAGGCCCATCCCTTATCCATCCTAGGGCATGCAGGGAGGAGAGGATAAGGGAGATACGTGGTCTACTGGGGAGGAGAGGGCCTTGATCCTCTTCATGGGCTGCAGCTGTGACAGCTGGATAAGAGAACAGACATGCGTATGGGCGAGTGCTGGAAACAAAGCGTGGAAATATCTCTAGTTTATTGTTCCTCTCTGACATCCTTCCCAGTGTGTGTTCTGATATCTGTGAACGTCTTCAAGCTCTTATCTTGCCTGGTTTGTGTTGTTTTTTACTCTTTATAATTTAAACGGCATTTCTTCCTTCTTGTAACTGCTTGTGTGGGAGTTTTTTGTCTCCAGTCAAGGATATTTGGAGCTTGGAAGCAAAGTGAAAAAATAAACGGGGGTATCACCTGTGATACTGTAGAAAAGTGAAAGTTGGACTTTGAAGAAAAGCATTGATGACTTTTGAACTTTGGTGTTGGAGAAAACTCTGAGAGTAATATGGACAGCCAAGAAAACAAACAAATTGATCATTGAACAAACAGAGTATTCATTCGAGGCACAAATAACCACATTCAAATTCTACTTAGATTATGTAAAGACCCAGCTCTCTGGAAAAAGCTCTAACACAGAGAAATGTAGAAGGAAAATAAGAATAGGAAGACCAGCAGCATGAATAGACCTAGTTACATAGCCCCAACTGCAGTGTTGCAACAGGTGAAGGACTAGGTTAGGTATAAATTATCCTGGGGAAAAATCTATGTGGTTGCTGAGTCGACAACAGTTTGTTGGTATATAATCAGCCAGTCAATCTCTTCCTTTCAATTATAGTTTGGAAGACAATAACATCCCTAGGAAATTCCAAACTTGAAATGCTTACTAACAAAATACATTGCATATTAAACTACCCAAATCTTGTCTTGCTGAAAATTACATTCAATAGCTCCTGAAAATTGACTCAGTGAATATGACTACAAAGGCTGATATTTTTGTAAGGTTAATTTGTATAAAATACCAAATTTTCACTTGTAACTAAATAAGCAATATCAAGTAATTCAAGTTCTAGCTCAGTGATGAAGGCACAGCAGTAGAGTTAAAGAGAATTATAATTCTCATCTATAAAGTAAGGTAAATGCAGTATCTAAGAAAGGTTAATTGCTTTTTTCTTAGTTAATATAAGATAGATTTTATTTTAGTAGTGTGTAAGAGAGATATAGTGCACAGTTGCTCCTTGATATAATTCCATTAACTTCACAGATTGTCACAATCATAAAAGCATCTGCATTAAGCATAATACTAATCAAAGTACAGTTGAGATTTAGTTTTGAAAAAAAAATATAAAATAAATTTGCATTTAAATAGCACACTCAGTGCAAATGGTTTCAGAGTGAATCATTACTACCCATTGGATATTTCTAATTAAGATTTTTAAATTGTTTTAACTTTACATTGTAATGGGGGGCTAAGATTCTTGGGATCCACTATTTTTACATGTTTAGCCATTGCAAAATCCATTTATTAACTTCATATTGCTATTGTGTAGTAAACAACATGTTATTTTATGTCCTTAAGTTATATGATATTTTGGCACACTCATTGAAGCTCTTATTTATTAATTGTACTTCTTCAAGCACTGACATAGAAAACAAAGACATTATGGAATTAATTATGGAATCAATATTATGTTTAAAATATTTTCAAACTTTGTATCTAATCAGTTAGGATGACAAATTACTTTCTTTAAAATGGTCCTTGTAAAATTCCACATAAATTTGTTGCTTACATAATCTAATC